>NW_027171980.1:52500-62500 GCF_036898095.1 Palaemon carinicauda
TTAATTTGTAGGTTTAATTGTTATTCATTATATAATTATCCATTTATAGGAATTTTTGACCATTTAGGCGTATATTTGGTTTGAGGATATCAATTAGTTGAAAATCTCTAAATCTGTATTATTACTATTTCATAATAACTTTATATCCTTCGTAAAACACATTAATTTCCTTTTGAGAAACGACTGTTTGTTTAAAAATGTCTTCAAGCTAATTTTAGCTGTTTTCATAACAATCTAGATTTGTTCTAAAACGTCTTTTGTCTTCATTTGGAAAAGACATTATTAACCTTCATGTTTGTTTACAAAAGACTCCACTCTCTCCATTGACTGCCAAATTATTCAAATCTTTTGGTTTCCTCTGATTTTCACAATTACTGAAAACTGTAACTATTTGTGAATTGTATATTGTATGGACAATTTTGAGTAATAACTCCAATTTTAATTTAGTATATATTTTAAATATATCAAATGTATATTGGTTTCACGACCTTCTGTTTGGTTGACTATGTTGACGATGTCAGTTCCAGGTCGTTTAGTGAGGAAACCAGGTTAGGTTTTTTTTTTTTTTTTAAATACAATTCTATAGTTTTTTTTTTATAATTTTAACCTGTTTCCTGTGGCGAATTGTTTTAAATTTTGGAAAAGTGATAGAGGAAAACAGTAGCTTTGCATAATTTGGCAGTACAGTATATGGAAAAAGTGGTCTTGCAAACAAATACCATTATTTGAAAATCTCGAAATCTATGACCACTTCATGATAATTTTATATCGTTCGTAAAAACATTAATTTTCTTTGGAGAAGAAACTGTTCGTTTGAAAATGTTTTCAGAGGCAATTTTAGTTTCTTTTTTTTTAACTATCTCGATTTGTTCTCCTAAATCGTCTTGTCTTCATTCGGAAAGAAAAAAAATTGTTTATCTGTTAAATTTCTTGATACTAAAGAAGGGTTTTTGCAATATTATTTTTTAGCGTGTAAATAGTTTTGCCTTAGGACCCAGTGTTAAATCCCCAATGATTTGTGGTTAAATCCCCTCAGGATTCCGAGTTAAGCTGCCCCCTAGGATTCATGGTTGTCCACATAGGATTCGTGATTAAATCTGATTCGTGTTTAAATCGCCCCAGAATTCGTGGTTAAATCCTCCTAAAATTCGTGTATAAATCTCCAGACTTCGTGGTTAAATCCTCCCAGGATTCGTGGTTAAATCCTCCCAGGATTCGTGGTTAAATCCTCCCAGGATTCGTGGTTAAATCCTCCCAGAATTCGTGGTTAAATCCTCCCAGAATTCGTGGTTAAATCCTCCCAGAATTCGTGGTTAAATCCTCCCAGAATTCATGGTTAAATCCTCCCAGAATTCGTGGTTAAATCTCCCAGAATTCGTGGTTAAATCTCCCAGAATTCGTGGTTAAATCCTCCCAGAATTCGTGGTTAAATCCTCCCAGAATTCGTGGTTAAATCCTCCCAGGATTCGTGGTTAAATCCTCCCAGAATTCGTGGTTAAATCCTCCCAGAATTCGTGGTTAAATCCTCCCAGAATTCATGGTTAAATCCTCCCAGAATTCGTGGTTAAATCTCCCAGAATTCGTGGTTAAATCCTCCCAGAATTCGTGGTTAAATCCTCCCAGAATTCGTGGTTAAATCCTCCCAGAATTCGTGGTTAAATCCTCCCAGAATTCGTGGTTAAATCCTCCCAGAATTCGTGGTTAAATCCTCCCAGAATTCGTGGTTAAATCCTCCCAGAATTCGTGGTTAAATCCTCCCAGAATTCGTGGTTAAATCCTCCCAGAATTCGTGGTTAAATCCTCCCAGAATTCGTTGGCAAATCCCCCACAATTTTTGGTTAAATCCCCAGAAATCGTGGCTAAATCCCGTAAGATCTCCCACAGGATTCGGGGATAAATCCCCCACAGGATTCGGGGATAAATCCCCCACAGGATTCGGGGATAAATCCCCCACAGGACTCGGGATAAATCCCCCACAGGACTCGGGATAAATCTCTAGGGATTAAGGGGTAGGTCCCCACGGGATTCGGGGATAAATCACCCAGGATTTTGTGGCAAATCGCTCAGGATTTGTGTTTGTTACCTAAATGGGGGAGTATGTTGACTTACCTTATTTCATAAGATCATTTGTCAAAGGAAACAAAACTTGAGGTAGACAGTGTTCTCGTATTCGTTAAAAATCTGTTGGTTAAAATAGAGTTCTTCTAAGGTTAGCGACTAACAGGTGGACTCGACTCGAGTAATTACAAGTAACTACAGACAAGCGTAACTGGCAAAATCTATTTTTTTTAAATCCTGTTTTTTTCTTTATAATTAAGTTAATAAAACTTCACATTTATGTTCATTTAAATTCGCTAAATTGAAATGTGCTGAAGAATGACCCCTTTTTGTTTCTATTTATTTTATTACCTCCGCCAACGAAGTTGGAAGGAGTGCTATGTTTTACCCTCTTTCTGTGTGTTGGTTTGTGAACAGCTTCCTGGCCACAATTTTAATCGTAGCGTAATGAAACTTGCAGGGATTAACTGTTATGTAAAAAGATAATTCCATTGCATTTACTGGGAATAATTAATGTAAGAGTATTATAACAAACAAAGTAAGTTTAATTATTCAGCAGAGACGGCATTTACTGCCTCCAGAAAGACAGAATGGCCAGTCTGTACTGGAGCAGTAATTTAGGTCTGTACTGAGTAAGTGATCTTTGACATCCCCCCTGTTAGATTGACCTTTTTGTCTGTTAAAGATCTCTACACTGTTGAAATCAATTTCTAGTGTAGGTCATGTGACCAATGACCTTTTAAAGAGCTATATTAATCACTCCCTCACCCCAACCATTGTTGCTCACAGTTGGGGTGAGGTTAGGGGTGTGTTTTAACTGGCCGCTCAGAGTAGGGGTGTAAAGCTCTTAGTATTACACAGTGTATTTTCTATATAACCAAATATCCTCATTTGCCAAATTTTTTGTTAATACAATTTGGTCATTGAGGACAATACGGAAATGATGTTTATGTAAAGGCAACCATTTAAAATGCAACGCCATACACACTTGCTCTTAAAATCAGCTCTGTTCATGTTTGCGATTTGACAACAACAGTTTAAAAACGATAATTTATCGAGAATGGTACGAAGTCATCTTAAGTATCAAGCCTGTATTTATCAATCGAGTTTTCGCTAAGTCTGATGTATATTTATAAGACTGTCACTTTGCATATTGCTCGTTTATTGTCAAATCCACTTTATCGAAGTGCTTAGAGGACAAGGAAGTCTTCAGTTTCCTCTTGCAAGCCTTAATATATTTAGTCTTTCTGATATCTAGGGGGAGCATATTGTATAGTCTCTGGACCGCATATTTAAAGCTCTAGAGTCCATAGTAGACTTATATCTAGATTCCAATAGTTTGAGACTATCTGTAACTATTCTCGTGCCAACACGGTTTATTTGCTGCACAATATATGGCAATTCTCCTAGATATTTTGGACGTCCGGATCTGAAAACTTGATTGGTTATTGTATATATTCTAAACTAAGTTCTCTCTCAATTGCAAATGGTCTCTAGGTAAAATAGCTAGAACTCCATCCTTTGATCTATTCAAATTTTTGAGACATTGGTATTTCAAGAGAGCAGGGGTAGGTGTGTGTGTGTGTGTGGGGGTGGGTGGGTGGGGGGCAGTTGTCACCAGTCCCTCCGGCATGGCAGGAAGCTTCTTGGTTGAGAGAGAGAGAGAGAGAGAGAGAGAGAGAGAGAGAGAGAGAGAGTTTTAACACTAATAAAAACGGGGACTATATCTATTTTATATAGTTTTTAACATCTCATACGTAGTCAATACTATTATACATATATGATTAATATATTTGCTGATATTACATTAGGCTGCAATTCGAGTTATCAAAGTTGTAATGACTTGCTAAAGATATTATTGAAAACAATGAAATTAATAAAGAATCATTCGCAGTTTTATCATTTCAGAGAGTCAATAGAGGAATTTAGAATGTGAACTCTCTCTCTCTCTCTCTCTCTCTCTCTCTCTCTCTCTCTCTCTCTCTCAATACAAAATATTTCTTGTGTTATGGCTTCGATAAACATTCTCTATCAAAAAAAATAGCCAATGAACACTGCTAATGAATAAATCTATGATGATTAGCATTTAATAAAATGGTGAAACTAATATATTTTCAAAAAGCTTACAAAAGGTTTGACTGAACAGAGATGTTCGTCTTATATTTAAGCAAAAAGAATCAAGCATTTTCAATGGTTGTAAAAGATGCTAAAAATTCTCCCGTACCATAAAAGGAGTTATACCTTTTTGCACTAGAGTGCAAAGAGTGGTTGCAAGTTTTGATGCGCATTCTAGAGATTCATTGATCCCAGACCCCCGAGTGTTGTTATGGATTTTGACCAAATTCGTTTATATAAGTATTTACAAAGCAAGGTTACTTACAGTAGGCCAGTGCTTTCATTTATGTGGGTTGTGTGGTAAATTGTTCATTTTGCGCTTTTTGTCATTGCTTGGAAAATTCTCTCTCTCTCTCTCTCTCTCTCTCTCTCTCTCTCTCTCTCTCTCTCCGCTTTAAAGAGACTTGATTTATCTACAATTAGATTAATTTATAGTCAGAATAGAGATGGAGGGTAGGTTGTGTAACAGCCTTAAACATTTAGCGAACAGGTATTTAAAACGAGAGAGAGAGAGAGAGAGAGAGAGAGAGAGAGAGAGAGAGAGAGAGTGTGTGTGTGAGTGCTTCATAGTCATACTTTCATTGAGAAAAGGAGCTAGTTAAAATCATTGTTACTTTGTGAAGTTATTTTCCTCAACACACACAGCTAGAGGGTATTTGTTCATAACATTTCGTTGTTATACTGATGATTTAAGTATTAAAAAATCGGTTCTTGGCCCCTTTTAACATCTTGATTTGTTCTTTCAGACATTGCTCGACATAACCAGCCCAAATAGCAGGACCATAGAAGGGTGCTGGACGCTGTCTGATCGGTTCTGGAGCCACGTAGTATCAAGCAGGCATTAGGAAGAGACTGGTCAAAATATAGACAGTAAGTAATTTGAAAACTAAAGATTTAATAAAATCATTTATATTTAGATGATATCTTTTGCTATCAAAAGACTTGTTGTATACTTAGGGATATTCAATGCGTAGATTTAAGGATTTAGATATTATAATGTTCAAGTAATCACATTATTTAATGCATTATTTTTCTGTGGGAAATTTTTGGTGAGAAAGGATAGTCTCTTATTTGCATGTGGGTGTGGGAATGGTGGTATTTTTTTATATATATTGTTAGTGTTAGCTAATTATCTAATTGAAGTTCGTGTTACGGTTTTTTTTAATTACCTCCGCCAACGAAATTGGAAGGAGGTTATGTTTAACCCCTCTGTTTGTGTGTGTGTGTGTGAACAGCTTCCTGGCCACAATTTTAATCGTAGAGTAATGAAACTTTCAGGGATTAACTTTTATGTAAATAGCTTGATATGATTAAATTTCGGAAGGTCAAAGTCAAAGATCAAGGTCATGGTCAAGCAAAATGTCCAATTCACGTAATCAGCCATAAGTTTGGACATCGTTGTCACAGAGACTTCAAACTTGGTTCATAATTGAGTGTAAGAAAATCCACGCCAATTAATAAATGTTAAGATCAAAGGTCAAGGTCGAGCAAAATGTCGTGAAATAAGCTGCCACGGCGGAGGTCTGCGCTCAACCGAGTGCCCCTCTAGTATTAACTTTGCAAATAGACTCTTATCAATTACTTGAACCAGCCTGAATAGTATAAATATCTTCCTTTAGTTTCTTCACTGGAGTTAGTCTGATCAACCTTGCCCAAGTTTTTCTTGGCTGATAGGTTTAGTAACTGTTCAGAACCGACACGCTTGTTAAATGTCGTTTTTGTGATTTCATAAGGTAATATCTTTGTTTGATCAAGTGTTCACAGAATTTTGTGTTTAATATTGTATTTACACCTGAATTGTTTCTTTTTTTACTTTGTTTTAACCAAAACTTTTGAAATTTTATTTGTGTATACAGTATATATATATATATATATATGTATGTATGTATGCATATATATGTATATATATATTATATATATATATATATACTGTATATATATGTATATATATATGTATATATATATATATATATATATGTATGCATATATATGTATGCATATATATGTATGCATATATATGTATATATATATATTATATATATACTGTATATATATGTATATATATATATGTATATAATATATATATATGTATATATATATACATATATATATATATATATATATATACATATATATATATACATATATATATATATACATATATATATATATATATATACATATATATATATATATATATATGTATGTATGTGTAATATATATATATATATATATATGTATGTATAATATATATATATATATATATATGTATATATATATATTATATATAATACATACATATATATGTATGTGTAATATATATATATATATATATATTATATACATATATATATATATGTATGTATAATATATATATATATATATATGTGTGTGTGTATATATATATATATATATATATATATTATTTATTAAAGGTTTGGGAAGGTTTTTAAATTTTGTCATTTTAACAGTGTACTTATTGTTTATTTTTTATTTCTCGTTTATATTTCTTTCATTCCTCACTGGGCTGTTTTCCCTGTTGGAGCCCTTAGGCTTATAGCAAATCCTGCTTTTCCATTTAGGGTTGTAGCTTAGCCTATGGTAATAATAATGCTAATAATAATTTGCAGATAATTTTCCCATATCGCTTTATATATATCCACACTGACTTGTACTATATTTTCTTAATCTTTAATATATTTAATGATTCATCCATAGAATCTGATTCATCTATAGAATGTGATTCATCTATAGAATGTGATTCATCTATAGAATGTGATTCATCCATATAATCGGAATCATCTGAATTTAATTCATAAATTAAACAAAATCGAAAGTTAATGGAATTAACATCTGCAATATTAAGGCCGTAAGCCGTAACATAAATGGTCTCTTCACCGACAATCAAACAATTTTCCCCATATCTCATTTTCTTCCTCCACGCTTATTTTTACCAACTTTTACCATATTTCCTTCATTTTCTATATATTCTAATATTCATATATATAATATTACTCATCTGCATTCAGTTTTATGAATTCGAAATTCGAAATAATTTAGGAGTTGTCGTCGGCGAAAAGGCCGTTACCAAAATGGTCTTTTCACCGACAGTATCTCGATTTTTCCCATATCTTATTTTCTTCCTCCACGCTTAATTTTACTATATTTTCTTAATATTATATATTTTTTATGATTAATATACATAATGTGATTCATCTGGATGCAATTTATGAATTTATTATGCGATTAGTTAATAGATTTTACTTCGGTGAAAAGGCCGTCGATCTACGATCCATCCGTTAGTTTGAAAATCTCATGACATTTGAACGTGATATTTCAATAGTTCCATTTATAATTTTAGTATATTTGCAAAGCATTCATTATTTCTTATGTTGATTTACGTATTTGTGGATATTTTGCACAAAATAAAACTCCGACAACGAAGTTTGAAGGAGGTTATGTTTTACCCCCTGCGTGTGTGTGTGTGTGTGTGTGGACAGCTTCCTGGTCGCAATTTTACTCTAGCTTTTGTTATCTTCACCAACCAATTGTTACTTCAGTCGAACATACTTGAGTTTTCCAATTGAGTCTCTCTCTATCTTTCTCTCTCTCTCTCTCTCTCTCTCTCTCTCTCTCTCTCTCTCTCTCCTCTCCTCTCTCTCAATACGAAATATTTTTCGTGTTATGACTTCGATAGACAGTAAGGCAGACAACGAACATTTTACTAATGAAGAAATCTATGATAATTAACATTTAATAAGAATGGTGAAATTAATATATTTTTCAAAAATCTCACGAAAAGTTTTAACTAAACCGAGGTATTCATCTGACATTTAAAAAAAAAAAAAAAAAAAAAAAAAACCTACATTTTTAACGGTTGCGAAATATGCTGAAAAGTCTCCCGTGGCATTAAAGGAGTTGTACCTTTTTGCACCAGAGGACAAAGAGTGGTTGCAAGACTAAAACTGCTACCAGACTCCAGTGTTGTTATGGGTTTCTAACCAAATTCGTTTATATAAGTACTTGCAAGGCAAGATCGTTTACAGTGCACCAGTGCTTTCATTTATCTGAGTTATGTGGTTGAATTGTTCATTTATTGTTTCTTGTGTCATTGCTTGGAAAACTCTCTCTCTCTCTCTCTCTCTCTCTCTCTCTCTCTCTACGCCTTTAAAAGTTTTGATTTACCTACAATTAGATTAATCTATAGTCAGAATAGATATTGAGAGTAGATTGTGTAACAGCCTTAAACAATTAGCGAACAGGTGTTTAAAAGAGAGAGAGAGAGAGAGAGAGAGAGAGAGAGAGAGAGAGAGAGAGAGAGAGAGAGAGAGAGAGAGAGAGAGTGCACTTGATTTCGTCTTTCACCAAGTGTATTTAGACACCTCAAAGTATTTGACGAGAGTAGCGAAGATCAATTTAATGACACTATTTTACAAATCACTAGAACTATTTGGCTTTATCTTTGTCTGATATTAAAGCAATAGAATTTTAAGGACTTTCTAAAGGATAATGGATCCTTATCCCTCCCCCTATCCGGGTGGGTTCCTGGATCCTATAACTGCCTACAGTACACCCTTGTGCTAACTTTGGTGCTCACCTCCGCAAAATAAGTTTGCGGCCACTCTATCTAATTATAGATAGTTGCAAAGCTTCTAAGCTTATATTTATTATTAGAATTAAGCTTAATTTACCTGTACATAACTAAATTAATAATATTCTTAATATTGACTTTTATCCCTTAATTCTATCTTAAAATTAGTTGGGATATCCTCAGTTTTGGCTCTACCCTGTTGTGGTCAATTTGGACTTTTTAAATTCGTTCCTATGCATTGCCCTACTTATGTATGCTACTAGATTCCCTCTCGGATTTTGCAACATACCTACGCTTATATCTTGTATTCTAGTCTTGGGTAGTACCATAGCCTCTGTACCATGGTCTTCCATTGTCTTGGGTTAGAGTTCTCTTGCTTGAGGGTACACTCGGGTACACTATTTCATGTTATTTCTCGTCCTCTTGTTTTGTTAGTTTTCATAGTTTATATAGGAGATATTTATTTTAATGTTATTACTGTTCTTAATTTTTTTTTCATTGTTTCCTTTCCTCACAGGGCTATTTTCCCTGTTAGGACCCCTGAGCTTATAGCATTGTGCTTTTCCAAAAAGGGTTGTAGCTTAGCTTGTAAATAATAATAATAATAATAATAATAATAATAATAATAACATACTTCAATATTTTTTCTGTGGGAAAATTTTTGGTGGAAAATTAGTCTGTTGCATGTGGGGGTGAAAATTATATGCATATATATATATATATATATATATATATATATATATATATATATATATATGCATATATATATATATATATATATATATATATATGCATATATATATATATATATATATATGCATATATATATATATATATATTCTTAGTGTTAGCTAATTATCTAATTGAATCTCGTGTTATTTGGCTTTTTTATTACCTCCGCCAACGAAGTTGGAAGGAGGTTATGTTTTGCCCCTTGTTTGTGTGTGTTTGTTTGTGAACAGCTTCCTGGCCACAGTTTTAATCGTAGAGTAATGAAACTTGCAGGGATTAACTGTTATGTAAAAAGCTGGAAATGATTAAATTTTGGAAGGTCGGGGTCAAAGGTTAAGGTCAGGGTTAAGCAAAATGTCCAATTCACGTAATCAGCCATAAGTTTGGACATCATTGTCACAGAGACTTCAAACTTGGTTCATATATAAGTGTGTGAAAATTCCACGTCAATTAATACATAAGGCTCAAGGTCAAGATCGAGCAAAAGGTCAAGGAATAAGCTGC
>NW_027171980.1:67500-82500 GCF_036898095.1 Palaemon carinicauda
ATAGGAAGTGGAAAATTTATCTTAAATGGGGAAATACTGTAGCTTCTACGACTTTATCTTTATCTATAGTCATATACGTAGAGTAAAAGACTGTCATTTTAATTCCAACAGGGAAAATAGCCCAGTGAGGAAATGAAATAAGGAAACCACAAGAAAAGTAATTAACAATTAAAAATAGAATATCTTAATAACAGTAACAGTATTAGAATAAATATTTCCTATATAATCTATGAAATCTTTTAACAAAACAAGAAGAGAAATAAGATAGAATAGTGTGCCAGAGTGTACCCTCAAGCAAGAGAACTCTAACACAAGACAGAGGAAGGCCATGGTACTACCCAAGACTAGAGAACAATGGTTTAGATTTCGGAGTGTTACTAATTGAAGTCGTATAATCATAAGACTATAATAACTAACAGTGGTTGCCATAAGTGTTAATTTAAAATCCCAATCCCTTTGTTTCTTCTGTCACTCACCCCTTATAGGGAGACCATCTCTCACTACGACCCAAAGGAACAATGTCGTATTGTAGTCTGTCTTTAGCAGCTGTTGATTCAATTGTTCATTGAAAGGTTTAAAGACAAGGGATATTGACATTGCCCTAGCAAGCAGGACAATGCCCTAGAGACTGATCATGTATACATATGATCAGCGCCAAAACCCCCTCTCCATCCAAGTTAAGACCAAGGAGGGTCAGGCAATGGCTGCTGATGACTCAGCAGGTAGACCTATAAGCTCCTCAAACACCCCATCCTCAGCCCACAAGGATGAAGAGGTGGCAGAGACCAAAGGAACTAGCGAGCTTGAGCGGGACTCGAACCCCAGTCTGGCGTTCACTAGGCAAGGACGTTATCAACAGGCCACCACTTAAGATTGTCTAAGGAATGACCAAATGCATAGCGCCGACAGCATATGCCTTAATGCTAAATAATTTGGCTCTTTAGTCTCTATAGAACAATATTTGTATTATTACTAGCTAAGTCAGATCTCCTGTGGGAAAAGAAAGATGATAAAAGCCCAAAGAATCCAACAATGAAAAATAGTCCAGTGAGGACAGGAAATAAACTACAAGCGAAGTAATAACCAATTAAAAGGAAATATTTTAAGAATATTAACTTCAAACATCAAAAAACAAAAACAGGAGAAATGATCGAATAGTGTGTCCGAGTGTTACCCTCAAGACCGATGCTCAGTCAATTCTAATACTATAATTTGGAGAAGAAGAAGAAGAGCGAAGTAAACAAAGTGTTGTCGGAGATACACCTCAAGTTTTCGCCGATTTTCTTTGGAATCTGAGTTGTTAACTGAATGGAAATGAGGTGAGAGGTTTATGAACATGCAGTGATTTGTGGTATATATAGACAGTGAGAGAATTATCTCCCATAGACAAAATATAGTGCAAGGTTTCACATAGGCGTGCTAGTGTTTAAGGTACCCCCTAGCCATCCCTAGGGGGGAACCTCTACGCGTTTTTGAGCGACGGTGGTGCCATCTTTTGAGAAATTGTTACTAATTTCGACAAAATGATGTATCGTTCAACGGCATTCAAGAGAAAGGACTCTTTTGGGTTGCAGTTTTCTGCTTACCCATCTATGGAAATTGTGAGCGATATGTTATTTTCCTGCATGAAATTGAATCCTAGTACTATAATAGGCGTGCAAATGATGAATAGGAATAGAGTTATCGTTAAAGTGACACCGGAAGTGTTTCCTGACATTATGAAACAGTTCGAAGACAAAGAAATAAGCTCTGCGAAATGTGGACAGGTAAAAATTGTAAATTTAAGTTCCTCTGTTACAAATGTGTCTATAAGGAATGCTACATTTGAACTTGAAGATGAAGTGTTAAATTCAGTATTATCAAAGTATGGAAAAGTAGAAGGAATACGACGTAACAGGTATGTTGAAGGGCCATTAAAAGGTTACTTATCAGGAGTACGGACAGCGAAAATGAGATTAAAAGAAAACGTTCCCTCATCTATTACAGTAATGGGGTACACACTAACTGTGTTGTATAATGGACAGCAACGAACATGTTTTAGGTGCAAAGAGGTTGGGCATGAGGTGAAAGATTGTCCATTAGAAAGTACGAGACCCAGGTTTAACGAGGAAGATTTCCCTGACATGGTTTCTGACCAGAAGAGGAATTCAGTGAAAACAAAAACAAAGAACAGTGAGACTACGGCAACGGTATCTGGCAAAGACGACACTTTGGATAGAGAAACTAGTATTCAGTCTGAGGCAGTTCTGGGAGAAGAGAATGTCGAAACAGATAAAAGTCTTGATTACTTAAGGGAAGACCCTCTCGAGAGAGGATCAGAAAATGAAGATGATGGAAACTGCTTGGCTGAAATTGACCAGGAAATAATTGACGAATCCCAGGAACATGGATTATCACAGGAAATAGGAACCAGTGAAATGAAAACTGCAACAATCCAGGCGGAAGTTCACCAGGTATCGATGGAAAGTGACGAATTGACGGAAAATGAAGATATAGTTAGTGGAAACAAACTTAGCCACCATGAAGACACGAGCGTGCGGCCCAGAGAATCGATTCCCCAGGAGGAGCATCGTTGTATCACCGACAAAGGAACAGGAAACTGGTATACGGAACAAGATGGAGCCAATAAGCTGAAGATAACTTTAAAAAAGGACCAGACCCAGAGCATGGATGTGGATCATAGAAGTTCAACATCAGATAACGAAACAGAAAAATGTCCAAAGAAGCATAAATCATGTTAATTTTAGTGTATAAAAGAATTTATCTTTAATTTCTATCAAATTCATTTCATCCACATTAAATATAGCGACAGTTAATGCCAATGGACTTAATTGTATAAATAAGCAAATCAAATTGATAAGTTTAATGTTTTTATACAAACTAGATATAATTTTTATTCAAGAACACAATATAAAAACTGAAGGGAAACTAGAGTACATAGAAAAATTTTGTAAGATATTGATAAATTATACACAATATCATAAAGGGGGACTTGCTATCTTTATACGAAAATCATCAAATGTGGATGTCCTGAATGTAGAAAATGATATAAATGGTCATTTATTGAGTGTTAATTGTGTCTGTTCAAATGTTCACATTCAGCTACTGAATGTCTATGCCCCAGCTGGAAGTAGCAAAAAGAAAGAAAGAGAACAGCTCTTTTGTAAAGATATTATGTATTTCTTGCGAAATAATATAAGTAACATTATTTTGGGTGGAGATTGGAACTCCATTACTAGTATGAGGGATTGTTCAAATTCAGATAGTTGCCTTTTATCTAAATCTCTTGTGTGCCTTAAAAATAATTTGAAATTGAAAGACGCTTGGTTTCTCCTAAACCATCATGTAGAGTATACATATATTAGGGAAAACTATGGCTCAAGGTTAGATAGATTTTATGTAAGAGATTTGCAAAATAACGTAAGTGATATTCGAAATATACCTGTGAGCTGGTCTGACCATTCCATAATCAAACTAACAATAAAATTGGAGAATGTTATGTCATTAGGTAAAGGGTATTGGAAACTCAATTGTAATATTTTGAATAACGATTTAGTTAAAGAAAATTTCATGATGGCTTGGTCTGAGATTAGAAATAAGAAAGGCAAATTTGAAAATATTAAATGTTGGTGGGACTTTGCAAAAGAACAACTAAAATCCTTTTTTGTAAGTTGTTCAAAGCAAATTAATCGGGAGAGATACGGACTACTTAATTTACTGAATTATCAGTTAAAAGAGGAAATTAGGAAATCGCCCTTGAATGCTGAGAAAATGTCATTAGTGAATTCATTAAAATTAAGAATAAATAGTATTCAAGATGAAATATGTGAAGGGATAAAAATAAGAGCCAAAGTTGATGATAAATTAAAAGGAGAACAAGTGTCAGCCTATCTACTAGGGAAGGAAAAAAATAGTAAAACCTTTCTGAATAAGATTAGGAGAGAAGATGGTAGCGAAATTGTTAATCCCGATGCAATTATTTTGCATGTAAGAGACTATTTTGAAAACCTCTTTAAAAAAGAAAAATGTAATAAACATAGTCAACAGATGTTTCTCAATTTAATCAATAATGTTATAGACAAAAGTGAAAATGATATATTAACAGCAGATGTGACAGAGTCTGAAGTATTTGCAGCCATTCGTGGGATGAAAAATGGGAAAAGTCCAGGAATAGACGGTCTCCCCGTAGAATTTTATAAGACATTTTGGAAAGATATCAAGCAAGATTTTGTAAGCCTAATGAAATTTGTGTTCAAGAAAAAGACCGCTGTAAAACTAAATAAAGGAATCATTACTCTCACGCCGAAAGGAGGAGACTTAGATCATATTATTAATTGGAGACCAATAACAATGCTAAATGTAGATTTTAAAGTCATAGCTAAAATAATAACTAACAGATTTAAAAATGTATTAAATTTAATTATATCCTCTGAACAGTTCAGCTGTCTTGAAAATAGGTCAATAATCAATTTAAACGTCTTAATGAGGGATATTATGGTTTACACAAATGAAAATAACAAGCAGGCAGCTTTGATAAACTTAGACTGGTCGAAAGCTTTTGATCGTGTAGATCACGAACTCTTATTTGCACTATTAGAGAAATTTGGTTTTGACAGTAGTTTTATCCAGTTGATACAAATGTTATATGAAGATGCTGAAAGTGTTGTAAGCATAAACGGCAACCTCTCTAATCCATTTTTGATTAAAAAATCTGTGAGGCAGGGATGTCCATTATCCATGATGTTATTTATTGTGTATCAAGAACCTTTCTACAGAATGATAAAGAGACAGCTTTCAGAGTCTTCCTTAAAATTACCAAATCAACTGAATGTGTCTGTTTTTGGTTATGCTGATGATTCTGTTATTATTGTAACTCGTGACGAGGGTCTTTTAGAATGTATAAATGTAATCAACGAATATGAAAAAGCGTCTGGTGCCATTTTGAATAAAAGCAAGACTTCAATTTTAGGTATAGGATGTTGGAAAAACCGAACGGTATGGCCAATTCATGGCTACCAGTTTCTTCAGGATTCATGTAAAGTATTAGGAGTTTACCATACTAATAATTATCAGAAAAGTGTTGAGTTGAACTGGTCTTCTTTGGAAGATAAGATTACCAAGATGGTTGGTATTTTTCAGAATAGGAGACTGACAATATTTCAAAAGTCTATTGTAATTAATTGTAAGATTTTATCAAAAACATGGTATATATCACATTTTTATCCAATACCAAATACATGTGCTCAAAGAATTCAGAGATGTTTGTATAAATATATGTGGAATAGCAGTTATGAACCAATTACAAGAAAAACTATGTTTTTAGATAAATTAAAAGGGGGAGTTGGAATATTTAATATTTTGTGCAAATCAAAAGCCATAATGTTCCATACATTTCTGAAAAATTGTATAAATAGATGTTTTGGTTATGAAATGCTGTATTTTTTCTGTAAAATTCGGGCAACTTTTCTAATTGAAACCAAAATTGAATATAAAGATTGCACAATTTTTATCCCTGTATATTATAGCATGATGATTGATATCCATAGAAAAGTCTATCGCTTAAAGAATTATCCAAATGTGTCAAATAAAGAAACTTATTGGTTGCTTATGAATTGTGAAGATTACAAACCCAAGATAGAGCTACTGTATCCCCTTTTCAATTGGACTTTGATTTGGAAACATGTAAACAACAAGTATATTGATAAGAACAGCAGGGAAATACTTTATAGGTATACACATGAAATACTAAATACAAATGATAGGTTGTACATCATGAATTTAACAAATGAAAATAAATGTCTATTTTGTGGTGCTGTAGAAAATAATATGCATTTTATTTATTTCTGTCCATCACTAAAGCAAATAATATACTGGTTTAAGACACTTTTGAAAAATTGTTGTAAGATCAAGACAAAGAGTTTGCTTAAGATTTTGAAATTAGACTTTGAAACTGTGTCAAATAAGGATGAAAATACTGCAATGGTTTTAATATCGGATTTTTTAGCAGGAGTGTGGTATGGGCGATCTATAGGACTGTTAACGGATGACCCAAATTTACTTATATTCATAAGAAATAGAATGTTAAAAACAAAAAATTTAATAAGGAATACTTTTAAAAAAGAATTAAATAAGATATTTACAAAAGAGTACATTTATGATAATTACTTAAATATTTAATATGATTATAAGTTAAGAACGTCTGTACAATAAAATTTATTGCATATATATTTATTAATTGATTTACTTTGTATTGAGCATTTTTATAGCAATGTAAAACAATGTAGTTCATATCAGTATTTTGTGTAAAGAATAATTACGAATATAATGTAAATTGCTAAGATGTAATTGTATTTTTATAATAAAAGATAAAAAAAAAAAAAATACTATAATTAAGTTTACTCTAGTGTAGAACTTTTTTCAGTCTAGAGCTTAATTTTGAAAACGTCCTTTAGATAATACGGAGAATATACAATCTTTGGGACGGCATTTAGAAAGCCATAGAACTCTTGTGTATCTTGGCTGCTTCCATAACAAAACCACTCATCACTAGTTTAGTTTTGACACGATTATGAAAGGTATTTTGCATATGTAAACATCTATAAACCTTCGTTGAATATAGATTATATAAAATACCTGTCCTTTTACTATATTGTGATTGAAGATAAAAGGATTATGTTGAATTGTTTGATACCTTCTATTTATGTGAACAGGTGGTTATTTGACATATGCTTGGTAAATATAACCACTCCCATGTACCCACGCCCCCCCTTCTTACAAGCTAGAGATTTTAGAAGTTGGAAGCTCATGAGCCCCGATTGTGGTCGAACAAATATGTAGGCACGATTATTTTGTGTATTTTTGTAATATGCTGGTGATAGAAGATCTGAATTTCCTTTGTTTGAAATGTAAATAATAGATAATGGTTTCCATTTGATCTTTAGCTTGAGTACTGCTCAAACATTGATTTCGTGAACAGAATTTAATAGAATTTGTGTGTATATCGTAATCAACTAAAGAGAAGTAATTAGATGAATATATTAAATATAATACTGACGTCCTGAATATGAAGGAGAAAGGCAAAATCTAATTCTATTATACATAATACTCCTATAAAGTTAGACCTAGTCTAAGATGGCCGATTTCTGCAGAATATACATAGGATATAAGGAATTCTATGAGGGATTTTCCAAGGTAGCTCAAACGATAATATCGGATTTTCCTTTTCATTGAATGTAAGATGTATTAATCTTTAGTGACTTTAATTTTGTATGTAGCTGATTATTTTTTTTTATTTTCCAGGTGCTGTTTAAATTTGGATGTCACGGACCAAGAGCTTCTAACTGCTTCATTGGAGGTCAACCTCTAAAACCATTTAGTACCATTGACTTTGAGGTAAGAGTAACAGGATACTTTTAACTTCAAAGGATAAAGCACTTGATTAAAGTTTAATCTTAAGAACAAAGTGTGTAGCATATTTCTATAGCCATTGATAATTGAGAACAAATCAAATATTTCATTCGTGATTCCAAAATGTTTGTTTGATCATCAGTGCAAGGTAGCATTTGGTTTCCCAGCGAACTATACACTGTTGAAAATTCGCATTAAAAATAGTAAAAATCCTGGAATAAATGTTGGCTGCCATTTACCGTCTTGAAGATAAATATATTGACGTATAGAGTGATGTTACGCTCACCAACTTTAAAAGATAACAAAATAGGGTAGAAATTACGGTCACCTGTATTTTACTGAATTACGGCTGAGAACAATATATATTTTTTACCAAGAATTTCCGATTAAAATAAGTTTTCTTTTTTAACAGGTAGTGTTAGGGCTATTGTAGTTCTTGTTTATATTTTGAAAGATCTGTACATTTATGAAATGTCTTTGGAATTTGATCCGAATTAGATTGCTATACTATAACAACTGTGTACATGGTTCTCTTCACCAAACCTGGTTATCTTTGATATTAATTTGTATAAAGTTTGTCTTGGTTATATTTTCTTTCAAGATCTTGTGTGCCATTTAGTCTAGCCGTGCACTGATCATATAGCTTCTATTTTTTTTTTTTAGACTGAAGAGGGTTGACCTACCATTAGGTATATATCAGATTTGTTTTTTTCATGAACATTTGTTGATTATAACTAAGCATTTGAATGTGTGTAAATTACACAGAAGTTTTCCTTACTGTAGAGACGTCTTAAGTTGTGAGACAGGATTGTTGTTGGATAGTGCCATAGGCTCTGTACCATGGTCTTTCACTAGCTTGGGGTAGAGATCTCTTGCTTGAGGGTACACACTGGCACTGGCACACTATTCTATCTAATTTCTCCTCCTCTTGTTTTGTTAAATTCTTTTTAGTTTGTATGTGAAAATTTTATTTTGGTGTTGTTGCTGTTCTTAAAATATTTTATATTGCTTGTTAGTTACTTATCTTGTATTTCCCTTGTTTCCTTTCCTCAATGTGCTATTTTCCCTGTTGGAGCCCTAGGGCTTATAGCATCCTGCTTTTCGAACTAGGTTTGTAGCTTAGCAGCTGCTGCTACTACTACTACTACTACTACTACTACTACTACTACCAATAATAATAATATAGGAACGTTTGTTGTTAGTAGAGTAACTTAGTTTGGGTGTTATGGAAGGATAGGTTGAATATTTTGAGGCTGCTGCTGCTGCATGGGGTAGCCAATACATCAGCATTTGTATTCAATGGACTGAGTTGAAACCATGTGTTAAAGGTGTGACACTATAGTCAATCTTTTAACTATAATCGATTATTCATTGGATAAACATAAATGTTAACAGTTAGCTGTATGTCCTATGGATTTATATCATATCTATCTCTTGGTTTTTATTGCAACAGGTATATTGCTTCATGTAGGATAGATTCGCTAATGTATTATTACAATTCGGCAAGAGATTCTAATCCATAGTTTAACCATACAATGAAACTGAACAGCTTTACATCTTAGGATGTAAATCAGTGGATTTGGACAGTAGATGTGTAGGGGATGAGCCTATAGGTTTCAAGACTATTAGGAACTGCCAACTCTTCCTTATTGCCAAGGGTATTGGTATATGGGTCAAGACTTTCCAAACCACTCAGCTGCAGTAATGCCTAGTTGGTAAGATTTGTGACATGAGAGTGCACAGACGACGGCGAGAAAAGATAGTTATTTTTTTTCTTAACTTTGTTGTAAAGATGATTGGAGAATTCTGTGGTTAGATGGAAAATTTGAGATTGGATTTAAGATAATTGGTATTTATTAAGTGCTTCATGCAAATTAGTATTTTATTGGAATAAGTGGGCACTTCATGCGGATCACCTGAAGATTGGGGACTCCAACACACGCTGGGGTCGCTTATCTTCAGGTGAAAAAAAATTAGGGTCGTTTTCCTTCAGGTGAGGAATTTAAATTTAAGAATGGGACTAATAAGCTAGCTAGCCAGTTTATAAGATGATTATTATTAGTGTAACGACATGAGTAAGACTAACCAATAAAAGTGCTAACAAACTTATTTATATGTTAGCAAATAAATGTTTTTTTTTTTAATTTGACGGTATCTAGGAAAAATCTTATTTCTCTTTAATGACTAAGAGCCAAAATGTTTTTACTCCACAACATAAAACCAAGTGATAAAGATTTCCTCATTGAACGTGCAATTTATGAATAATTTGTGCAGCCACTTTCAACACTTGATCCTCTTCCTGCTATCAACTGGTGAAAGAGAAAGAATCTTTTGAGGAGAGAAAATAAGTGAATTCAGTGGCGAAATTCAATGAACTGGACTTAACTGTCTTCTATACAAGATAATTATACGTGGAAATGCTAATTTAAAGAGTCTTCTAAATTCAAACGCAAAGTTTCTATTCGTAAGGACTCATTCTTTGCTAAATCTAAACTTCCACTACAGAAGTGGATTCAGGCTATCTATTACTGGTGTAACAGCAAGAGTGAGACTACAGTGACTAATATTCGAAACATTCCAGAAAAAACCATGATTGATATTTATAGTTTTTTAGAGAAATCTGCATGAAGTATTTCGAGGCAAACCCCGTTAGACTTGGTGGTAATGGCATAATTGAGCAAAATGACGAGTCTTGCTTTGCACGCGAAAGCAAATATTACAGAGGACGTGCACCATATCGGTTATTATTATTATTATTATTATTATTATTATTATTATTATTATTATTATTACTAGCCAAGCTACAACCCTAGTTGGAAAAGCAAGATGCTATAAGCCCAGGGGCTCCAACAGGGAAAAATAGCCCAGTGAGGAAAGGAAATAAATAAATGAAGAGAACAAATTAACAATAAATCATTCTAAAAGAAGTAACAACGTCAAAACAGACATGTCCTATATAAACTATTAACAACATCAAAAACAAAAGTGTCATAAATAAACTATAAACAACATAAAAAACAAAAGTGTCATAAATAAACTATAAAAAGACTCATGTCCGCCTGGTCAACATAAAAGCATTTGCTCCAACTTTGAACTTTTGAAGTTCTACTGATTCAATATGGGTATTTGGACTGGTCGACACTAGCATTAAACCAGGTGTTGGATTATATAGAGATAGTTGAAACACGTGATGGTGCAACTCTACCTCCAATCATAGCAAAAAGCTGTTTTGTCTGGTTCAGTAATATACAGTGATGAATGTGGAAAGTTTATTGAATTATTCAGTAACATCTAAGATTTTAGCACCAGACCGTAAATAACTCCCGTAACTTTACTGATACAGAAACAGGATTACACACACAGGCCATCTTAATTTATTGGGACAAGCATAAATCAAGGATTAAAACAATGCGTGGATGCAAGAAAGAATTCTTAAATTCATATTTACAGCATTTTGTGGTTTGAAAGGAATTTTAATGGTAGGCTCGATTATTTTTTTAATGAAATTGCAAGACAATATGCTTTATATTAAATATGGATTGATTGCATAAATATGTTCTTTTTAACATATTTAATAAAGTAGATTTTAATGTATATATATAAATATATGTATATATATATATATATATATATATATATATATATATATAATATATATATACAATATATATATATATATATATATATATATATATATATATATATATATATATATATATTGAGTGTACCCTCAAGCAAGAGAACTCTAATCTATGACAGTGGAAGGCCATGGTACAGAGGCCACGGCACTACCCAAGACTAGAGAACAATGGTTTGATTTCGGAGTGTTACTAATTGAAGTCGTGTAATCATGAGACTATAATAACTAACAGTGGTTGCCATAAGTGTTCATTTAAAAGCCCAATCCCTTTGTTTCTTATGTCACTCACCCCTTCTAGGCCTATAGGGAGACCATCTCTCACTACGACCCAAAGGAACAATGTCATATTGTAGTCTGTCTTTAGCAGCTGTTGATTCAATTGGGCATTTAAAGGTTTATAGACAAGGGATATTGACATTGCCCTAGCAAGCAGGACAATGCCCTAGAGACTGACCATGTATACATATGATCAGCACCCAAGCCCTCTCTTCACCCAAGCTAAGACCGAGGAAGGCCAGGCAATGGCTACTGATGACTCAGCAGGTAGACCTATAGGCTCCCTCAAACACCCCATCCTTAGCTCACAAGGATGGTGAGGTTGCAGGGACCAAAGGAACTAACAAGCTTGAGGCCACCACATAAGATTGGCTTAGAATGACCAGGTACATAGCTTTATGCTTCATTGCTAAATAATTTGGCTCGTGATCTCTATAGAACCATATGATTATTATTACTAGCTAAGTTACATCGCCAGTTGGAAAAGCAAGATGATATAAACCCAAGGGGTCCTTACAAGGAAAAATAGCCCAGTGAGGAAATTAAATAAAGACATAAACTACAAGAGGAGCAATGAACAATTGATATGAAGTATTTTAATAACAACATCGATATAGATTTTTTATATATACAGAACTCTTAAAAAAAAAAAAAAAAAAAAACACTGGTCTTGGACATTGCCATAATCTCTGTACCATGGTCTTTCACTGTCTTTGGGTAGAGTTCTCTTGTTTGAGGGTAGACTTTAGCACACTATTCTACCTTATTTCTCTTCCTCTTGTTTTTTAAAGTTTTTATAGTTTATATATGAAATATTTATTTTAATGCTGTTATTGTTCTCAAAATATTTTAATTGTTAATTACCTTTCTTGTAGTTTCCTTTTTTCCTTTCTTCACTGTGCTATTTTCCCTGTTGGAGACCCTGGACTTATAGCATCCTGCATTTCCAACTAGGGTTGTAGTTTAGCAAGTAATGATAATAATAAAATGATAGAATAGTGTGCCTGAGGTGCCGTCAAGGTCACAGGCAAGCAAAACGACCGAAATCAGTCCAAAAGGTCGAGAACTAAGTTGACCTTTTTGTCTATTAAAGAGTTCCACTCTGTTCATATCAATTTCAGTGGAGGTCATGTGACCTATGACCCTTTAAAGAGCTATATTAATCACCCCGTCACCCCCACTATTGTTGCTCACAGTTGGGGTGAGGTTGGGGGTGTCTTTTAACTGGCCTCTCAGAGTAGGGGTGTAACGCTCTTAGTATTACACAGCGTATTTTCTATATATACGAATATCCTACTTTTCATATTTTTTGGTTGAATAATTTTGTCATTGAGGACAATATGGAAATAATCATGTAAACGTAACCATTTAAAATGCAACGCCATACATACTTGCTCTTAGAATCAGCTCTGTTCATGTTTGCGATTTAACAACAACAGTTTAAAAACGATGATTTATCGAGAATGGTACGAAGTCATCTTAAGTATCTAGCCTGTATTTATCAATCGAGTTTTCGTTATATCTGATGTATATTTATAAAACTGTCACATTGCATATTGCTCGTTTATTGTCTAATGCACATTTTCGAAGCACTTAGAAGACAAGAAATTCTTCAGTTTCCTCTTGAAAGCCATAATAATATATTCAGTCTTTCTGATATCTAGGGGGAGCTTATTTTATAGTCTCTGGACCGCATATTTATGGGCTCTAGAGTCTATAGTAGACATATATCTAGGTTCCAATAGTTTGAGACTATCTGTAACTATTCTCGTGTCAACACTATTTGTTGGCTGCTCAATGTGTAGCAATTCTCTTAGATGTTTTGGACGTCCGGTTCTGATAACTAAGTTCTTGCTTTAATAAGTTGTCAGTGTAAATCAATTAGGGTAGAGTAATGTAATCTCTCTCTCTCTCTCTCTCTCTCTCTCTCTCTCTCTCTCTCTCTCTCTCTCTCTCTCCCCGTGGTAATATTCTTGATGCGTCTTTAGTTTCATATAATACTTTATCATGTTCAAGTTGTTCAATTAATTAGCTTTTAATATTTATTGAATCTTAGAATGAACTATAGTGATATGGTGCAAGCTGCAGTTTTTTCTCTAATAATGGTTGGTTCACAGTTCCCAAGTTTGATTTTTTTTCAAGTGTTTATGTAGGTGAAGAAATACATATAATAAACTTTTGTAATTTAAGTGACCTTGTGTAGTTTTTAACATCTCATACGTAGTCAATACTATTATACCTATATATGATTAACATATTTGCTGATATTACATAAGGCTACAATTCGAGTTATCAAAATTGTAATGACTTGCTAAAGATATTATTGAAAACAATGAAATTGGTCAAGAATCATTGGCAGTTTTACCATTTCAGAGAGTCAATAGAGGAATTTAGAATGTGAACTCTCTCTCTCTCTCTCTCTCTCTCTCTCTCTCTCTCTCTCTCTCAATACAAAATATTTCTCGTGTTATGACTTCGATAAACAAACTCTATTAATTAAAATAGCCAATGAACACTGCTAATGAATAAATCTATGATAATTAGCATTTAATAAAATTGGTGAAACTAATATATTTCAAAAAAGCTCACGAGCAGTTTGACTGAACCGAGATATTCGTCTGACATTTATGCAAAAAGAACTGATTTGATTGCTAAAGGTGCTGAAAAGTCTCCCGTGGCCTAAAAGGAGTTGTACCCTTTTGCACCAAACTGCCAAGAGTGGTTGCAAGTTTTGATGTGCAGTCAGAATTTCATTGCTCCCAGACCCCCCAGTGTTGTTATGGTTTTTGACCAAATTCGTTTATACAAGTACTTACAAGGCAATGTCTCTCTCTCTCTCTCTCTCTCTCTCTCTCTCTCTCTCTCTCTCTCTCTCTCTCTCTCTCTCTCTCTCTCTACGCCTTGAAGAGACTTGATTTACCTACAATTAGATTAATTTATAGTCAGAAAAGAGATGGAGACTAGATTGTGTAACAGCCTTAAACATTTAGCGAACATGTATTTAAAACGAGAGAGAGAGAGAGAGAGAGAGAGAGAGAGAGAGAGAGAGAGAGAGAGAGAGATGCACTGGATTTCGTCTTTTCACCAAGTGTACTTGGACACCTCGAAGCATTTAACAAGGGTGGCGAAGATCAATTTAATGACTATATTCCAAAAATCCCTAAAACTGTTTGGCTGAACTTTATTTTCGTCTTACGTTAAAGCAAAAGAACTTTAAGGGCTTTCTAAAGGTGGGTTACGGGTTCCTAACTGCCCACCCCTGTACTGCCTTTGTAGCTATTCCGCAAAATAAGTTTGAGGGCACTCTATCGTATTATAGATAGGTACCGAGCTTCTTAGCTTATATTTATTATCATACTTAAGCTTAATTTGTGTGCACATAACTAAATTGATAATGAAATCCCTAACTTATATTTTAATCCCATTCAACCTTAAATCAGTTGGGATATCTTCAGTTGTGTAAATACAATATTCTGTGAACACCTGATTTTAATCGTAAAATCTCCGTAAAAAATATCGTAAATGTTAACGGTGTATTGATTGTATATTTTTTATTTCTCGTTTATTTCTTTCATTCCTCACTGGGTTATTTTCCCTGTTGGAGCCCTTGGACATATAGCATATCCTTCTTTTCCATTTAGGGTTTTAGCTTAGCTTATGGTAATAATAATAATGAT
>NW_027171980.1:90000-97588 GCF_036898095.1 Palaemon carinicauda
ATATATATATATATATATTACCAGTGTACGCTACCCATAAAAAATGATGGCAGAATATTTAGATAGATATGCACGCACACACACCCCCTTCTCATCATGGTACGATCACTTTTTTTCCCCCTCCGGTACGGGGAAGAACTGGGCGTAACCGGAAAGATAAACAGGCATATGATAGGGGAGGTATGTGAGTTGGTAAATAAAAGTGATGATAGAACCCTGGTCAATGGTTAGCATCTGCTATTTTACTATAATAGATAATGCGATATCTTAAACTCCAATACTTTACGTAACCAATACTTTACACTCTCCCTCCCCCACACACAAAAAAAAAAAAAAAAAAAAAAAAACACCACACTGTTCAACTACATATATTTGCTCTTATCCGCTATGTAAATCTTGATCTTTAAAGGAAAAATTGTTTGGTTATTAAATAATCCTTCTTTTTTTTTTTTTTTTTTTTTTTATTGTGGGCCTATTATTTACTTAATCTTTTGTGATTGGTAGCATTTCCTAGAAGGCAACGTTGCGATTTATTTTTCCCTTTTCGGAAATTCTCGTCTCCATCAATTCGTATGTTGAGTTCGTTTTGTATTTCAATGGTTTTATATTCAATGTGGCTGCATTTCGGGTACTTAATGTTGAAGTAAAATCCCTGAGATATTATATAGATTTAAGAAAAAACTTTAGTTCTCATCTTCAAAACATTAAGGCTTTTTAATTGAAGTATTTTTTCGTTTAATCTTGTTGTAATTTCTTATGAAATGTTACAACTTTGATTATATTGTTCACTGATTAAACAAATTGGTTCATCTTTATTTCAAGAATTGCATAATGTCCCCGGTTCCTCCTTTCGGTTATGGCTGGGTACTCGTCAAACCTCAGCTTTAAGACATTTTCCCCGAAATATTCATTTTTATGCGAATTGGACATCTTCAAACCACTTGGATAATGAAAGAGGATGTGACGATAGTTCTGGTTTTATTTTGTTGTTAACAATGATGTGAATATTTTTGGGGCATTCCAAAGTCCCCCGAAACGTTGGACAATTTTTTTTTCTTATCTAGATTAGGAAAAATAGAACTAATTATAGTATCTCACAGCATGGTCTTTGAAACCCATATCAAAAGCTATACGTATGTTTATGCTTCTTACTTTAGATTTAGTATCGATAACTAGTAGATTGAGAAAAGTTATTGTTAAAATGATGTGTAAAATAGGATGTCGTTCAGCAACAGAAACATACAAGTGAGCAGTTAAACTTCAGATCAATAAATGCCAAAGAGATGATACGAATATGAAAAGCGACATCAACACAACTGATAAAGAACACAATATTCAGCTACTCAAGGTTAGGTATAGATTTTTGCTAAACTATTAATATTGATATATCTTTTGTCTTACAAATATCTCTGGTATTTGATAGTACATCTAGGTTTTTTAATGAAGGAGAATTAGTGTAGTGCTTAAGGTTGTTGTTATTATTATTATTATTATTATTATTATTATTATTATTATTATTATTATTATTATTATAGAAATAAAGCTACAATCTTCAATGTAAAGGTAGAATGGTTTTTATTATTTTCTTATTAGGTAAATTGACGAAGCCTCCTGCGAGACACTGATGAAGAATTCAAAAATAAATCAAATTCTAGTTACTTTCTAATTCTAATAAAGAATTTGAGCTATTTGTCCATTCCGTGCCTGTGTACAACTTTGGGAAATCCTTGAAGATAATACCAACCGAAACTTGAAATAGTTTGTACGACTCTGACGAAAATAGTTCGAATTTGTAGAAATTTCTTGTACACTGAGTACCATTTAAGATATTATTTACTTATTGTATAGATATTTATTGATGTAATAAAAACGTTTTAACTGTAAACATATAAAATAATACGTCAAGACAACGTTTCATCCACTAATTAAACGTATGAAATCATTCTTTTCCTATTTCGTCTGCTCAAAACTTACGATGACGTCATCCCAACACCTTATTTTAGTGTCCTTGCAGCAGTCAGGAGTACCAACCTATGAAACCTCAAAAGACGATTAATCACAGAAAATATGATTAATTGAGCTCATTTATCAACACCAATTATTAGAATTCATATAAAGAATATAATTTAGGATTCGTGATACATAATCATACAAGCCATTTATATATTATAATTTTTTTATTGCATCATATTCTGTTGGTAGTTAGGGTCTTCATTTCGCTTATGATGGGCCAATGCATTATTAGTTTAGGGGAAAAATAAAGTCAGCCTTACTTAAAAGGTCGTTAGTTCAATCATATTAGCCTTAATATAAGTATTCAGCAGAACAGTTTAGGAAATTAATTCTAAATGCAAATACTGAAATTTATTTGAAACTATAACTTCCAAGAAAATTGCAAATATGACAATTTTATAACACCCTTCCTCCCCTACAGTTAACCAGAACAACCAAGCTTCTCTCAGAGGCCAATAGATGGAGTTGGAAACTTGTTTATAGTTATAATTATCGGGAATTTTGTTAGGAGGAATACTAAAAAGTGACCACGTGGCCAACTAGATATATGAATGCAATATATCATATGACAATAGAAATTCTAATTTAGTGTGGTAATAAACCAACCAAAACAAACCAAACTAAACCGAATCAATACAAAACCTAACCTAACCAATGTAAAACAAAACCAAACCAAACAAAAAACCCAAACTGATCCAAATCAAATCAAACCATACCAAACCAACCCCACAGTACAACCAAAACCAAAGCAAACCAAAAAAAAAACACCTAAATCAAACCAATCCAGACCAAACTTAAAACCAAACAGAAATCAAAACCAAACTAAAACCAATTAATAAAACCAAAACCCCAGCCAAAACCGAAACCAAAATGAAAACCAAACTAAACCCGAGACAACCCAACACCATAACCCAAACTAAACCAAACCAAACCAAAAACCAAACATGGAGGTGTAGACCCAAATGGTATTTTTCCTTTGTTTTTTATAAAGACAGCAGATTTCTTAGCTCCAAAGTTATCTGTTATTTTGCGCAAGTTAGCAAGAAGAGGAGCTTTTAGCACTAGTTGGAGAATTGGTAATGTTACTCCTCTATGTAAATGTGTTTGTGGTAGCTCAAGTCCCACTGATTATCGCCCAATTTCCATAACTCCCATATTATCTAAAGTTTTTGAACGTCTTCTGGCAAAACGTCTTAATAGGTTTGCTGAAGGTAATCATCTATTCCCTAGTTTGCAATTTGGTTTTCGTAAAGGCCTTGGAGCATGTGATGCCCTTCTTACAATCTCCAATGCTGTACAGAAATCCCTTGATTGTGGTCAGGAAGTTCGTATGATTGGCCTTGATTTTAGTGCTGCCTTTGACCGTGTTAATCATGAGGCCCTTGTTTTCAAACTGAAACAGTTGGGAGTGGGTGGGTTGTTTCTTAGCATTATTATTGATTTTTTAAGTAATAGATCTCAAAGAGTTGTTGTTGATGGGCACCATAGTGATTATAGGAATGTGATATCCGGTGTTCCACAGGGTAGTGTTCTTGGCCCATTACTTTTCATACTATATACACATGACATGTGGTTTGGCCTAGAAAACAAGCTTGTTGCATATGCAGATGATGCTACTCTCTTTGCATCAATTCCATCCCCTGAATGTAGATCTAGGGTTGGTGAATCCCTTAATAGAGATTTAGCTAGAATTAGTGCATGGTGCAAATTATGGGGTATGAAGTTGAATCCTAACAAAACTCAAAGTATGATTGTAAGTAGGTCAAGGACGGTGGTTCCTCAACATCCGGATCTCAGTATTGATAATGTTTCTTTAAATATGTATGACTCTTTCAAAATTTTAGGTGATTCTCGACAGTAAATTTACTTTTGAGAAACATATAAGGTCTGTGTCTTCTTCAATTGCACAAAAAATAGGCTTATTGAGAAAGTCTTTCAAGATTTTCGGTGATCAATCTATTCTGAAGAAGTGTTTTAATTCTTTCATTCTACCTTGTTTTGAGTATTGTTCTCCTGTTTGGTCTTCAGCTGCTGATTCTCATCTTAATTTGTTGGACAGAAACTTACGGTCTATTAAATTTCTTATTCCTGATCTAGATATTAATCTCTGGCACCGTCGTTCAATTAGTTAATTATGCATGTTGCATAAGATTTTTCATAACTCTGACCATCCTTTACATTCAGATCTCCCTGGACAATTCTATCCTGTTCGTAATACTAGGCAGGCAGTTAATTCTAATAGCCAGGCCTTCTCCATCACGAGACTCAATACTACGCAGTACTCTAGAAGTTTTATTCCAGCTGTTACCAAGTTGTGGAATGATCTTCCTAATCGGGTGGTTGAATCAGTAGAACTTCAAAAGTTCAAAGTTGGAGCAAATGCTATTTTGTTGACCAGGCGGACATGAGTCTTTTTATAGTTTATTTATGACATATTTGTTTTTGATGCTGTTAATAGTTTATATATGACATGTCCGTTTTGACGTTGTTACTGTTTTTAGAATGATTTATTGTTAATTTGTTCTCTTCATTTATTTATTTCCTTATTTCCTTTCCTCACTGGGCTATTTTTCCCTGTTGGAGCCCCTGGGCTTATAGCATCTTGCTTTTCCAACTAGGGTTGTAGCTTGGATAGTAATAATAATAATAATAAAAACGAAAACCAAACCAAACCCAAAACCAAACCATGCCAAACCAAAACAAACCCAAAACCAAACCATGCCAAACCAAAACAAACCTAACTGAAGCAAACCAAACAAAAACCATAACACAACCAAAACTAAACAAAGCCCTAAACTAAACCAAACCAAGCCAAACTAAAACCAAACATAACCAAATCAAACCACCAAACCAAAACCGATCCCAAACACAATCAAAGCTTAACCTAAACACCAAACTAAAACCAAACCAACACCAAAACCTAACCTAAATCCAAACCAAACCACCAAATTAAACCAAACTCAACCACCAATGTAAAAATAATCCAAAACCAAAACTAAAATCAAACCAAACCAAACCACTTAACTAAAACAAAACCAAAACCAAACCACCAAACAAAAACCAAAACCAAACCACCAAACAAAAACCAAACCAGACTAAACCACTAAACTAAAACCAAGCCGAACCCAAACCCAATCAAAACCAAACTAAAACCAAACCACTAAACTAAAACCAAACCACTAAACTGAAACCAAGCCAAAGCCAAACCCAATCAAAACCAAACCAAACCACCAAACTAAAATAAAACCAAAACCAAACTAAAACCAAACCACTAAACTAAAACCAAACCACTAAACTAAAACCAAACCACTAAACTAAAACCAAGCCAAACCCAAACCCAATCAAAACCAAACCAAACCACCAAACTAAAACAAACCCAAACCACCAAACTAAAACCAAAACCAAACCACTAAACTAAAACCAAGCCAAACCCAAACACAATCAAAACCAATCCAAACCACCAAACTAAAACCAAAACCAAACCACTAAACTAAAACCAAGCCAAACCCAAACCCAATCAAAACCAAACCAATCCAAACCACCAAACTAAAACCAAATCCAAACCCAATCAAAACTAAATCAAAACCAAACTAAACCTCCAAACTAAAACCAAATCCAAACCCAATCAAAACTAAATCAAAACCAAACTAAACCGAAACCAAACCTAAAACACACCAATGTCAAGATTGATAGATACTATATTAGGGTTAATTTACCATTCTCTTTGACCCCTTTTGTAGAAATGAATACTTCAGTTCAGATATAAGTTTGCTATAGATTTTGTAACTGATTTGTTCGTGTTCGAAGGAATAGTTTGGTAGTTCAGTATTTGATACGATTAAAAGAAAATACATAGATTCGAAGGTATTTTAGATTTGTTGCACATCTATTTTAGATTTTTGTCTTATTATTTCAATGTTCTTCAATAATTACTACATTTAGTTTAGGAGAAGTAAAAACATAAGTTATAGCTATTGCTGTTCCATCTTTAAACAATGAATCTTTATCTTGCTACCCTTCCCTGGGCAGAAGATTTCATGGCTCTGGGTTAATTGATTATAATAATAATAATAATAATAATAATAATAATAATAATAATAATAATAATAATAATAATAATAATAATAATAATAATAATAATAATAATAACTAGACTACAACTGGCCAAAGCCAGTGGCGGAGGATTCCCCTGCAAAATAGGTGTGGAAATGCTTTTGTCAATCAGTAAAAGATATTGTGTAATGGTTTATTGGCCTAATGACCCCTTGACTAAATTTTGAGTTATGTTAACAAACTATTCTAAAGAAATTCCTCTGTATAATAGCAGGTATATGGAGGTAAAACATAGGCAAAAATGAGAAATATAGAGAAATTGACCTTTGAACTTGAAGACAATGGGCACTTACAAGGTCATGTGTAGGTCACTGGTCAAATATGACCCCGTATTCTGAAAGAGCATGTGCGAATGGGGGCGTGGGGTGACAACAAAACATCACATTTAGCCCACGTCAGCGGGAATACTACTAATACAGTTTGGTTATTCCTTGATGTCTGTCATTTTATGTATTTCTGTATAGTATTCGTTTGTTTTTTTATACATTTATTACCTCCGCCAATGAAGTTGGAAGGTTATGTTTGTGTGTGTTTTTGTGTGGTTGTTTATGTGTGGGTTTGTTTGTGAACAGCTTTCTGGCTCAAAACAGGTTTGTTCCGAGATCTCAAAAACTGGAAGGCTCAGAGCCCTGATCTTAGTGGCATAAGTTTCAACTGGCGTGCCTGTATCAGTGGCATCAATGTGTTTTCTACAGGAATTCTCGTATAGTCTGAAAAATAAATTCCATCTAATGACCAAATAATCCTTGCTAGCATCCGTATGGTCTGAAGAATAAATTCCATCTAATGACCTGATAACCCTTGCTAGCGTTATAAGATAGCTATTTATAATAATAATCTCCCCTATATAATAAAGAGCAAGTGTCCGGCTATGTATGTATATATTTGATCATAATCAATAGCATTGTCAGACATAACTACAAGGTCTCTCGCCATCCCTTGGTTTAGGGGAAGAGGGAGTAGCCATACCATGGTGGGAAGAGATGAATCTGTGTGTGTGAGTATGTATATCTATCTAAATATTTTGTCTTCATTTTTAACGGGTTGCATATACTAGTAATAATGATAATAGAGATGTGCCAATAAGAATCATTTAAATCTATATAATAGGTCCAAGCCCCTTGGTTTAGTGATTGGCAGATATGCATGATAGCAGTCAATTTGAATGCAATACATCTGATATGATTGTTAAGACAAGATAGGTCAAGGATTACTATTCTTGGGGGAGTCTTTCTTCAGCACACTGGTCTGCCCTGAAATTTCAAGTACCTTAATTTTTTATGACTCCCCTTTTTCAGCATCTTGCTTACAAAGTCGAGTTCCAGGATTCTGGTTTGATAATATTGGTGTCACAAAGGGGGTTTTGAGATCCAAAACCTGCCAAGACCTTTTGAGACTAAGTTCTGGAAATGATGACCCTTAACCTGAATCCTTTCATTGGTGAGGTGCTTTCCTGTAGTGT
>NW_027171982.1:0-30000 GCF_036898095.1 Palaemon carinicauda
GCTCTCGGACATCTTGTCAAGGTACTAGAATAAACTGATCTTCTAGTAAGGGAGGTGAGAGTAATGTGCACTATATTCGTGGCTGGAGTTGTTTCGTAGATAGGCTAGCGGAAATGAATCAAAATACTAATTCACACTTTGCCTAAAGTATAACAGCCATATGGTGTAACAAAAATGACAATAAATATTCGTGGCCGGAGTTGTTTCGTAGATAGCAGAAACAAGTCAAAATACTAATTCACACTTTGCCTAAAGTATAACAGCCATATGGTGTAACAAAAATGACAATAAATCAGTCATTTCGCGAAATGACTAGAATTATCAGTCATTTCATGAATTGACTAACCCCTACAGGCATTACATGTAATGACTGACAGTTTTAGTCATTTCACGAAATAACTGATTTCACAGTTTGCCTGTAATATATATATATATATATATATATATATATTGAGAGTAACAACATTTGTAAACAAATGCTAGGTCTACATTGTATGTGATGAAGCTTGTAGACTACTGCTACATGACTAATTTTAACAATATTCTCTTGTTCTTGAGATATTCTGTAAACCTGTCTAAAAATTCCTCTAAATCTCGTTTTTTAACTTTCATACTTTTAGTTGATAACCCAGCAATATTATTTAATCTGTCACTGTCCATTGCATTTATGAGAGTAGTCTTAATTTCAGAGCAGAGAAGCTTACTTCTGAAGCTGACGACACGGGTAACACTACAGAAATTTTAGCTATTTTCCAGAATTCAGGAAATGCCTGGATTAAGAATTTACAGTAAGCCTAACAATGATTTAGTCCTTTCAGTGTCACTTACGGCTTTGTAACGTCTTTCTAACATGCTTTATGCAGAGAACACCTTATGTTTGAGAGATGCAGTGTTAGCATCATAGACATGAATAAGTCCACACAATTCCATACTTTGTGAGTTAAGTGAATAACTGTAATGCTTTCATAAGTGTGCATGTTTCAAGGCTAAACCGGCTTTTCCCTTCTTAACCCATACGGCCTACAATCGGACAAAAAAAGTGAATTCGTCCCGAATCCTTAACACTGAGGTCAAAGTGTGTGCTAATGTGCTTCCTAACGGTTTTCCAATTAAATCAACTACAACAAACTCTTGCAATTTTGTAGAAATTCTACGTTTCCTTAATGGTCTACACACTGCAGTATCAAAACCATGAGCTGTTGATCTCTCCTCCACCTTATCCCACAAAGGAGCAAAAGATGGATCTGAATGCACTTCTTCAAGCTGAATTGTTACAGCTTCAATTAATTCTACAAGTTTTACAAAGTCAAGGTTAGCTGATTGTAGCAAATCTGAAAAATATAATTAACATATTTCTGAAAGAGTAAGCCCTTTGGAATTAGCTCAAAACATTTCTTAATAGAATTTGATTAAAATGAAACGAATAAGAAAAATATTGATAATGGTACAATGGATAAATGTAACGAAATTCAGCATACGTATATCTTGGCACACAATTTACGATTGATTGGTTGATGTCTGAATTCTTCTTAGCATTGCAACAAACCAGGGAATCTGGAATATTTTATCATTCGTCGAAGTGATATTATTATTATTATTATTATTATTATTATTATTATTATTATTATTATTATTATTATTCATACTTGCGAAGCTACAACCCTAGTTAGAAAAGCAGGATGCTATAAGCACAGGGGCTCCAGCAGGGAAAATAGCCCAGTGAAGAAAGGAAACAAGAAAAAATAAAATATATTAATATCAGCAACAACATTAAAATGAATATTTCCTAAACAAACTATAAAAACTTTAACAAAACAAGAGCAAGGAAAATAAGAGAGAATATTGTGTCTGAGTGTACCCTCAAACAAAAGAACTCTAACCCAAGACAGTGGAAGACCATGGTACAGAGGCTATGGTACTACCCAAGACTAGAAAACAATGGTTTGATTCTGGAGTGTCCCTCTCCTAGAAGAGCTGCTTATCATAGCTAAAGAGTCTCTTCTATCCTTATTAAGAGGAAAGTAGCCACAGAACAATTACAGTGCAGTAATTAACCTCTTGGGAGAATAAGAATTGTTTGATAATAACAGTGTTGTCAGTTGTATGAGGATAGGGGAGAATCTGTAAAGAATAGATCAGAATATTCGGTGTATGTGTAGGCAAAGGAAAACTGAACCGTACCCAGAAAGAAGGATCTAATGTAGTACTGTCAGGCCAGTGTTACTCCCATCATTATTGTTTTCATAGCTCTTTGAGTTGTAATTTTAATAAGGCTCTAAGCTTCTGAAACCAAGTACCGACCTATCGGGAAATGCCAATAAGGGTCGGTAAGATCTATGGCGACAGTGTAGGCCCCCTGGGGTAGTAGGGTCTATATTTGCGAGAAAGTTAGCCTCTGGAACTTGTCTTTCTGAATAAATTTGTTTAGAGGGGAAAAGTCCAGAACAGTTGGAATCGTGTTCAAATATTTCTATGGCATGCAAAGTAGATGTCCTATGGATTTTGTGCAACAGATAACTTCCTTCTGGAAAGAGTCCTGCACATATTCTTCCAAGAATGGGGTTGTGGGTTGGAAGAACCTCTTGAACTGTGGTGGATTTTGTCTCCATTTCCAGCCTAGTCCTATTGAGACTATGTTGTGTGGCCAAGGATCAAATTTCCATTGATCCATGAAGCTCCTCATTGTTGTTTTGAAGAACCTGTTCCTTTATGCAGCCATCCTCTATTTCTTTGGCCCCTAGATTGGCTACCTCTTCCAGACTTTCCCTTCCCATCTGCATTTTTTCCTTGAGCTCTGACAGGGTGAAATGTAGTTGTGGCCCATTCGTAAATGGGGTTCTGTGTCACGTACTACTGAGGAACCGTGTATATTATCTGGGGAATAGTGGTAACTGTGGCAATCGTGGCAGGAAATGTTTTCTTGCCTATATGTAGAGGTCCTTCTCCAGGGCCAAATTTCCTTTTAGAGGACATACCCCATTTCTGCATAAGGCTCTTGTTCATGACTTCTTGAAACCTCTTTTGGGGAAACAGATCTTTCCCCTAGACGTTGAAGTTAATCAACTTTTTAGGCTCTTGACTAATAGTTGCCGCTACTATTACGTGCTTTCTGCAGGCTCTCCTGGCTAAAAGGAATGCATGCAAATCCCGATGGATTTCGGCCAGAACGGGGAAGATGTCAGATTTTGAGTTGTTCCCAATGAGCATTTCAAGGTAAGACTGGTGAGACAAAGAAGCTGCCAGTCTTTCTTTGGCCTCTAATTTTGCTTTTAATAGGAATTTCTGAATTCTGGGCAGTCTCTCATTAAACTGCTGGCCTACAATATCCTTATCCAGTTTGCCAGCTGTAAAGAAGTGTTAGACATCTTCCCAACTATGGGAGTTATATGGGAGAGGAAGCAAAACGGGCTTGTTCTCCTCTTGCTCTGACAGAGGTCTACCTTCCACTACTGCCTTTTTAACAGCCTTTAAACTCTTTGAGGCAAAAAGGAAGATAGTGTCCTTCGGAGCTACAAAAGTAGCCTGCTTCCTGCCGAAAGTAGAAAGTTAAGTATTAGTAAAATCCAAGACTGGTTTAGAGCCCATGCCTTCACCAATATGAAGGTACCCCTCATTCAGAACCATATGTTCTGCATAATGCTAAGGATTCCTTGCCAAACAGTCTGGATTGAGGCTGGTGGAGCCTTGGGCTTCGGTACCTGTTAAAGTGCCTCAATTTTCACCTCTAAAGACGCTTGAGGTCTATTTTGCTCAGCATGAATGTTTTCCATGAATGCTTTCATGGATGCTATGAACTCCAAATGTCCTGGGAACAAGTGGGCACTCGGAGTTGGAAGAGGAGTCAAAGTTGAGGTAAGTGTAGCAGATACAGGGACAGAATTAGGCAAAGAAGAAGTAGTAGGTACTGTACCTACCTGCTGACTGTTGAGCGAGTCATCCAAGGCTTCCGTTGACATCAAGAGCCTTTCTCTTTCTGACGGAACGGAAGAGGTTTTTGACATGTTGACAATGTCCAAATGCATGTTCTGTAGTGCGTCTCGGACTTCATGATCTACAGGATCCAGTTGTACCGGTGGGAGTTGTACAGTCAGAATCTGATGACTGTACATTGCGGTCACATCAGCCTTGGGGAACAGGAGATCCTTCATTTCCAATGAAGGAAGATAGAGGTACCTTGTTGAGAGCTCTTCTGGAATTCCCTCACCCAGTTTTACATCCTGAGAAACTGATAGAGTGGAATCCATTGTGTATGAGGTCCTTGCATATACTGCAGTTTGTAGGTTACCAGATAGCAAAGGAACCTTTGGAGACATGACAGCCTGTAGGTTTCCTGCAGGTCTTGTGGCCACAAGACAATTTGACCCTCGTGGTGCAGGTTACCGTTGCACATACCATGTCACCAGCAACCTGTAAAGATAGAAAATTTTCAATTAGTACATCATTGCCACACCAAAAATATTTTCATAACTTCACACAGAAAATTATCGATTTAATTTATCAATTTTGATTCAAAATTTCTACCTACTACTATCTACGGCTAAGGCTACACTACAACGGAAGCTCACGCCGAACTGCTCAGAATTCTATATGAATTTCTATAGTGTGGTGGAGTAGGAGAAACAAAAAAAAAAATGAGTCATAAAATAGAACACTTTTTTACCCCAAAATCGGCCGATCGGACAACCTAAGTTGGCAAAATCAGATAAAGTTCTACATAAGGCAGCAGCAGCTGTGCCTAAGGTGGGAGCTATTCATTTATCTGCCATTGGTCCATATTCTAACCTTTCCTTACCCAACAGGTACGTCGATACAACGCAGCAAAAAGCATTTTAAGTTGGCTACTGATAGACAATCCCATAGGGAACTCATCATGGGGTAAGAGGGAAGGTACAGAACAATAAGAAAGGGAGGTAGCTGGTAGGGCTGACTGCCACTGTAGCGGGATGTCAACAAAAACAAACCCCCCCACACCCTTAATCACTCTTACTTCCTCAATATCCCACAATACAAACTTTCCCCTGACTCTACTTCAAACTGGACTATTGCACGAAGGGAAAAACAAACAAAACATAACCTTAAACTATATTTACCGCAACCGAAAACAAAAATCACACATTAAACAAAATTAACACAAAAACAGACAAAATAACACTTTTCACGAATCATAAACAATATTAAATATAAACCGTAACACCATTCAAATAAAAAACCTTAACAACTTAAAATTAACACACCCAAAACCAATATTTGTTTATGAGTGGAACTCTTTATCCACACACACGTGACACACCAAAACCGATATTTGTTTATGTGTGGACGTCGTTGTCCACACAAGGGCCAACAATCCTTTTCGGCCAAAGCCACAACTCCCTGGCAGACGCAACACTGGCACAATCTGCTATAACTGCCTCACTTAATTTGGCAGTCTATATCGTCATCATCATCATCATCATCATCCTCATCAGTAACAGCAATCGAAATCGTAATTGTAATAAACAGGCCAGGTCGTCAACAGTTGATCAATCCACTAGAGCATTCTAAACACAAGTTCCTTAAGTAAGCCAGGTCATCAATAGTCAAATTAAATTAAATCTTCTCCCCAAAGGAGGAATCGCAGCTCAGAATATAAAAAAAAAGCTTCACAGCCGGCTTCCGAAGAGCAAAAAAAATACACAGCCGACTCCTACTATCGTTCGATATCCAATGCTTTCCCCCAAGACATTCATCACCACCCTATCCTAGCTAAAAAGGTAAACAAACAACCTCAATTATACCAACAATCTTTCCAACTTCAAACAATCATTCGCTAATTACCCTTTTTCTTCAGCGCGCACCGCGGACACACAAAACACGCACACACAAACGCACATACACACATACTCTCTCGCGCACGCGCGATCTAATAAAACTAAAGCAAATGAAATTCTCTCTCTCTCTCTGACAGAACTAAAGCAAATGAAATTCTCTCTCTCTCTCTCTCTCTCTCTCTCTCTCTCTGACAGAACTAAAGCAAATAAACACTTTCTTTCTTTCTTTCTTTCTCTCTCTCTCTCTCACAAAACTATGCAAATAAACACTTACTCTCTCTTGCGGTTTGACAAACTTAAGTAAATAAACACTCGCTCACACACACACACACACACTCTCTCTCTCTCTCTCTCTCTCTCTCTCTCTCTCTCTCTAATGACAAAGCTAAAGCAAATAAAATGTCTCTATTTAACAATACTAAAACAACTCTCTCTCTCTCTCTCTCTCTCTCTCTCTGTGACAAAACTAAAGCCAATACTGTAAACACTCTCTCTCTCTCTCTCTCTCTCTGACAAAACTTAAATAAACACACTCACACTCTCTCTCTCTCTCTCTCTCTCTCTCTCTCTCTCTCTCTCTCGATTTGGCAAACAAAAAAAATAAATTAAAATAAAATTAATCCTCCACATTCCTCCCCCCTTACTTTGCCAAATCCTCACACAACACTTACCTATTTTCTCATTACCCAGTCGCAATCAGGAACAGGGCCTCGGCTTCGAGTAACTGGGCCTTCATATACCTGCACTCTCTCATTCACTTCTTCCATGTCGTTTTCATTCAACGTACTATTACGATTCCCGTCTATGCTCTGCTCGTCTAAGATATCATTCACTATTTCATCTACCTCAGTTTCATCTGGCCCAAAAATCCCACTAATTTCTGTCAACAATTCATCCATTACATCTAAACCATTTTCTACTTTAACAAAAGAATCATTCATACTGCTTATCATTCTCCTATCTTTCATTCTCGTGTCCGTCATACGTTCTCTTGCCTCATCTAACGAAAAACCACACACACTATAAGTATCATTCATACTCATCCAAGTTTCATCTGTATTAATACATTTATCTTCCATACTCACCTGTACATTTACACCCTTGTCCTGCTTATTCTGATTCCCGCCTACAACTACAAAATTTTCCCGCCTTTTATCCCCAGTAAAATTCTCAGACTTCTTTTTCCTTCCATACTCTACTAACACCAATTGCTTATCTTCTAAACCTAATGCCTCACACATACTCGGTTCATACTTGTTCGTTTTTAGCCATTTAGTCATACCATTCTCCTGAATATATCTTGGTACCTCCTTCCATTTCCGCAACTGATTGTGGTGTGCCCTAATCTTTTCCACACTACCATCCACACTTACTTTACCTAAAACATAACTCAACCCACTAGAACCAACATCTAACACCTCATATGGACCTTCAAACTTATCACGTACCTTATTGACATTCATTCTTCCCTTTTCAATTACTTCTTTCAACACTTTCTCTCCCACTTTGTAGCTTTCAAATCTCTCATTTGCTTTCTTCCAAACATCTCTATCATTCTCGGACACACTCAATCTCGGTCTTACTATCTTTTCAAAATTCAACACAAACTTACACGGAGACATACCAGTACTCTTGTGCACCGTCGCATTATACGCCCACAACGCACGCCCAACATATAAATCCCAATCATTATCACATGTACTCATCATCCCGCAAAATTTCTGTCAAGGTTCTTACCGTCCTTTCAGCCAAACCATTCGCACTTGGCATATACGGAGTCGAATACACATGTTCAATGCCCCATTCTCTCAACATCTGCTCAAACTCCCATCCAACAAACTCCGGACCATTGTCACTTAACATTTTCGCAGGCTTACACACACTCATCGGCAACATCACTTGACTTACCATTCTCGCTACAGTCTCACTTCTCTTATTCTTGATGGGTACGGCATACGCAAACTTGCTCATACGATCGACCATGACAATCATTCCCACATGTCTTCTCGCAGTCACAGGCAACGAAACACAATCAATCACAAACATCTCAAATGGCTCTTTCATACGTAACCTCAAAATAGGCGGACTTGCATGCATGCTCTGATACTTTCCCTTCTGACAATCCTCACAAGTAGTCGCTACATCCCTACAAATTTGACTCAACCCAGGCGTAAACAACCTCTCTCGCATGCATTCCCACAATTTATTCTTCCCCATATGCCCGTACCTGTCATGCACTACCATACACATACTTACAGCTGCATGCATTGGAAATACAGGAACATATATATCTTCATCCATTCCCCTATGCAAAAAATACACAATATTCTTACAAACAATAAATCTTTTAACAACTTTCTTATACGCTTCCAAATCACACGGCCATTCTTCCACCCTAATACCATTTAAAATACATTCACGTAATCGATTTATTTCGAAACATTCACCTTGCATTTCTTCCACCTCTTCTTTGCTTAACAAATCATCTTCACTCTTTGCAATATCAATCATGCCAACAAAATTCGCCATGAATACACTATTATCCTCGATTACTATTACCTTACAGCCATTCTTTGAAAGCAAACCCTTACCAACATCAACTGACACATGGTGCAACCTCAAAAAAATCTATTCCCATCAAAAAACAACTAGGCATTTCATTCTCTCCCATTACAATAAAATTATGTTCAACTTCCATACTCCCTAGTTTCACCTTCAACCTCACTTCTTCCCAAACAAGTAAACTTCCCTGACCTATTCCATGAATTCTCACACTCGTACACTGTCTTTTCACTTCCCAATTGTACCTCTCAATTTCCCTGATAACCGACTCATTTACTAATGACACTTGAGCACCCGTATCAATTAAACTACAATATTCATTCTCATTTATATTCACATACGTCATCATCCTTCCTTTTACACCATGCATACATACATTTACTCTCCTTTCAATTCTGTCGCTCACTTCACCAATATGTTCATCATCATATTCACTGTCCTCTATACCGTCATATCTTAGGTTAAGGTCACTTGCACCATTATCCTTCTCGCTCAACAATTTGCAACATTCCTCCTTACATTGAATCCTCAAAATATATTCCCTATCATTCTCCTTACATGCCCGATATTCCATCGGTCGATTCCATCCAAAATACAAATACACAGTTACACCATACAACATACTTACCACCATTAATATCTTTGATAATACTTCCCCTTCTAGTACACTACTCTCCTCCTCATATACCATTTCTTTTGACACTTCATTCATCACCCTTCTTTTAAGCTCGCTTACGCTACCTGGTATTTCCGTATTTAAACCCTCTTGTACCAACTTACTTAAACCCATTAGGATACACTTATATACCATATCTTGCCCTTCACAACTCTGCTCCACAACTAAACCTTCAGGCAACCTTTCAGAATTCAGATTACTCTCTTTATCTTCCATCCTCCCATGCATCCTCGACATCGCATCTGCTATCACATTCTTATTTCCCGGTACATATTCTAACCTAAAATCAAATTCATTCAAATCCTCTATGGTCCTAGCAACCCTTGCATTCACACACTCTTTCCTTATCATGTACACTAGGGGCTGATGGTCAGTACGCACAATGAATTTTACACCATACAAAAATACTTTCAATGCTTTCACACAAAATCGTATTGCAGCCAATTCCCTGTCAATCGTCGAATACTTCCGCTCAGCTTTATTAAACGCTTTACTAACATACGCTATTACTCTCAATTTCTCTTCTCCATTTACTCTCTGCGTTTGAACCAAACAACCACCCATACTCACCCCACTCGCATCCGTATACAACTCTAGCATACTCGCATTTTCACTGTAGTCTGGAAATGCCAAAGTGACGTCTTTCGCGGCCTCTTCCTTCAACCTTTCAAACGCTTCTATCATCCGATCATCCCATTTCAATTTTGTACTATTCCTTTTACCCGTCCATTCATTCAAAGGTTTCCCTATACCTGAACAATCTCTAACAAACTTGCGCCCAAACTCAACCAAACCAAGAAAACCTCGCAACTCACGCACAGTCCGGGGACGTGGAAATTCTCGCACCTTATTCACAAACTTGTCACTCTTCCTTATACCAGATTCACCCACTACATGCCCAAGAAATTCCACCTCCCTGGACAACCATGTACACTTCTCAAGCTTAATTTTCACACCAACTTCAATTAACCGCATCAACACTGCCTCAAGCAACCGCATATGTTCCTCAACAGTCTCGCTCGCAATCAGAATATCATCTATAAAAACAGTCACCTTCTGTCGATCAAAACCAGCCAATACAACATTCATCGCTCTTTGGAAGGCAGCAGGCGCATTAGCAAGACCAAAACTCAACCTTTTAAATTGGTAGTGACAATTTGTACTTGAAAATGCGGTAATGGGCCTGCTCCCCTCTGCCAGAGGCATCTGATAATAGCCCCGCACCAAATCTAATTTAGTAAAAACTTTCATTCCATGCATCTTATAAACACAATCAGACACCACATTCATTGGAAAACGTTCTTTAACAGTCACCTCATTCACCTTCCTATAATCAATACACATACGTAAACTTCCATCAGGCTTTCGTACAGGGACAATAGGGCTATTCCAGGCACTCTCACTCCTTTCTATTACACCCATACGCTCTAATTCCTGACACTGCTCCTCTATCTCCTTGGCAATAGGCGGAGAAAAATGCCTGGGACGCTGATATATGGGGGTATCTTCACTGAGAATTATTTTAAATTCTGGCAGGTCTGACCCCCCACAATCATCGTCACCGAGACTCATAACTCTCCGCTTATCCCATAACATCTTAAGCAATCGTTCCCTTTCGACCTCACTTATACTCTCATCTAACTTAATTCTTCCTTTCAACGTATCGTAATCCCAATCGTCATCGTTCTTTACCTTACCAGACATCACCTGTCTCGCCTTAACATATCTTCCATCCTCTACATTAATCAGTGTATATATACATCCCATGCAATCACCCTCACGTATTCCGCGTACTCTCTTCCTCCTAACACACGGCAACAACCTTACATACACCTTGGGTTCCTGCATATTCATAACACCATCATATATATACGCACTCGTTTTCACCAACTTACCTGCTTCCATACCTTCCACTACATATTCATCCTTGTCACTATTTGAAATTCCCAGACTGCTCGGCCATGCAACTTTTACACTAATAACCTCACCTTTCTTACCCGATAACTTTACACTTTCCTTTGCTACCAACGGCACTCCCTTCCACACCTTCGTATTCACTCTGCCGTCTTCCTTTAAATAAAATTCCCCACAAATATTACCTCTAACCTTTATTTCTATCATATTCACACTTGGATGTACAATCATACCACATTTTTTCAGAAATTTATACCCAAGCAGTACGTCATATTTCTCATTCGCTCCCTCAACCACGTAAAAATCATTATCCTCCATCATCAGCCCCCCAATCATAACATTTTCCCGCAACTTCCCTTGCACAGGCATACGCAAATTACCAATACCTTTTACTTCACCCTTACATCCCTTAAATTCACAAACCTCTTTTACCTTATCATATGCATTCCTAAACATTAAATTGACACCACACCCAGTATCAATCAAACCAACCAACTCTACACCATTAAAAATAATTTTCACACTCATGCAATCATGTGCTCTTTCTCCCATCACATCTTCATGCAACAAACCCTCACGAACATGCATCACATTCACTCCCCACACACACGAGGACTCACCCAGCTGAACCCTCTGAGTATTTAGTTTCCCGAACATCCTGGCTGACTTGATCCCTTCTTTCTACAAACCCTAGCTACATGCCCATCTGCACCACATTCAGTACACTTACCCCGTGGCTCCTTGCACATTCTAGCATAATGACCATCCTTACCACAATTACCACAAATTACATTCATACGATTATTACGGCATCCACTCGCTATGTGTCCAGTCATACCACACCGATAACACTTAACCGCTTTCTCTTTCTTACAGTCGCTAATACGATGCCCTGTCTCTCCACACCCGAAACATGCTCCTAATGCCCATCTACACTCGTTCTTTTTATGTCCTACCTTCCCACACCTATAACACCTCTCTTCACGGATACCACTACCTAACCTAACTTGCTGCGTACTAGCACTTCTATCTCTCCAAACTTGATTTCCCTGTCTAAACCCGTCATTTCTCGGAATGGGTATTCCTACATTACTCACCCTAACACTTCTATCTACTACACTATCAGCTACCCTCATTGGCCCTCTCATAACAGCATCTCTAAAACTACCAAATTCTGGCACACATTCCTCCATTCCAGTTCTTACACTCACAAATTTACTTTCTTTCATACACCTATCCAACTCGTAATCCTCAACTATCTCTAAAATATCATCCCAAGTCAATCTCTCTCTAGTCCACCTCATTTTCTCCTTCCGTTTCAAATTAATAAACTCACACACACTCTCTGGTACTGTACCCAAAAACTTCTTCATTAGTTCCTTATTTTCATTTATTCCTTCGTCCCCATACTTCTTTCTAGCCAATGTTTCTAACCGACATACATACATCGAGATTGCTTCACCCACCTTCATTCGTGCTTCATCAAAATCATTTTTTCGCTTATACCTAACACTACCTTTCATACGTTTTACCTGTTCAATTATCCTATTCTTTACACTTTCATACTCAACCTCTCCTACACTCATTATCACCCCATACATCGTCAACAAATATCCTGACAAAAATTCTCCCAACTCCCTAGCCCAAACTCTCTTACTATCCCCATACTTAGCCTGACAAAACTTTTCATATTCCCTAAAGAAGTCATATACATCCCTACTGCTGTGTTCATTAAACCTTTCACACCTAGGTACCTCTCTCATAAACACTGTCTTACAAACTTCCTCTACTTCATTCTCACTACTATCTTCACTGTCTACTCCCTTCTTGTTGCCTTCTTCTTCATTTGAATACAATGAATCTAATTCTACACTCAAAGTCCTATCTTTAACTATTCCCTTCTTACCCTTTTTCTTACTTACCACCTTCACCCAATCATGATCATCCTCACTCACACCCTGACCTTTCTTCTTTTCTTTCTTCACATTATCTTTACCTTTCTTCTCCTTCTTCCTATCACCCTTCGTTCCAATCTTACTATGTCTAGGCCCTTTACTTTCAATATCACTATCACTACCGTCCCCATTATCACTTACCCTGTCCTCTTCCACAATCAACCCGTTAGGCCTACCAGAAGCAGAAGCCACTCCTCCGACTGCACCTTCACCTATGACAGTTTTCATCATCCCCATTACTTGCCCCATCATATCTTCCATTCGTTTCTCCATTCGTTCTTCATTCTCTCGCATCCTCATCTCAACACATTCTTCCACTCTCTCTACTGTCCCCTTTAACTCCCTAAGCTCCTTCTGCATCGCCGCATTCTCCCAGTTCAACCTCTCATTCTCTATTAGCAACCTCTCCTCACGCTCCTTACTCAGCCGCAATTCCTCCTTCAGTAACTTGTTCTGCTCTTCCATTTTTCATCAACCTTATATCTAATATCTTATCCTATCAGTCCTTCGTCCAAGAGTCCAGCTATCAGTCCCGCCTCAGCAGTCCCTGTTCGGGCGCCAAATTTATGTAGCGGGATGTCAACAAAAACAAACCCCCCACACCCTTAATCACTCTTACTTCCTCAAAATCCCACAATACAAACTTTCCCCTGACTCTACTTCAAACTGGACTATTGCACGAAGGGAAAAACAAACAAAACATAACCTTAAAACTATATTTACCGCAACCGAAAACAAAAATCACACATTAAACAAAATTAACACAAAAACAGACAAAATAACACTTTTCACGAATCATAAACAATATTAAATATAAACCGTAACACCATTCAAATAAAAAACCTTAACAACTTAAAATTAACACACCCAAAACCAATATTTGTTTATGAGTGGAACTCTTTATCCACACACACGTGACACACCAAAACCGATATTTGTTTATGTGTGGACGTCGTTGTCCACACAAGGGCCAACAATCCTTTTCGGCCAAAGCCACAACTCCCTGGCAGACGCAACACTGGCACAATCTGCTATAACTGCCTCACTTAATTTGGCAGTCTATATCGTCATCATCATCATCATCATCCTCATCAGTAACAGCAATCGAAATCGTAATTGTAATAAACAGGCCAGGTCGTCAACAGTTGATCAATCCACTAGAGCATTCTAAACACAAGTTCCTTAAGTAAGCCAGGTCATCAATAGTCAAATTAAATTAAATCTTCTCCCCAAAGGAGGAATCGCGGCTCAGAATATAAAAAAAAAGCTTCACAGCCGGCTTCCGAAGAGCAAAAAAAATACACAGCCGACTCCTACTATCGTTCGATATCCAATGCTTTCCCCCAAGACATTCATCACCACCCTATCCTAGCTAAAAAGGTAAACAAACAACCTCAATTATACCAACAATCTTTCCAACTTCAAACAATCATTCGCTAATTACCCTTTTTCTTCAGCGCGCACCGCGGACACACAAAACACGCACACACAAACGCACATACACACATACTCTCTCGCGCACGCGCGATCTAATAAAACTAAAACAAATGAAATTCTCTCTCTCTCTCTGACAGAACTAAAGCAAATGAAATCCTCTCTCTCTCTCTCTCTCTCTCTCTCTCTCTCTCTCTCTCTCTCTCTCTCTCTCACTCTCTCTCTCTGACAGAACTAAAGCAAATAAACACTTTCTTTCTTTCTTTCTTTCTCTCTCTCTCTCTCACAAAACTATGCAAATAAACACTTACTCTCTCTTGCGGTTTGACAAACTTAAGTAAATAAACACTCGCTCACACACACACACACACACACACTCTCTCTCTCTCTCTCTCTCTCTCTCTCTCTCTCTCTCTCTCTCTCTCTCTCTGTCTCTCTCTCTCTCTCTCTCTCTCTCTCTCTCTCTCTCTAATGACAAAGCTAAAGCAAATAAAATGTCTCTATTTAACAATACTAAAACAACTCTCTCTCTCTCTCTCTCTCTCTCTGTGACAAAACTAAAGCCAATACTGTAAACACTCTCTCTCTCTCTCTCTCTCTCTCTCTCTGACAAAACTTAAATAAACACACTCTCTCTCTCTCTCTCTCTCTCTCTCTCTCTCTCTCTCTCTCTCTCTCTCTCTCTCTCTCTCTCTCGATTTGGCAAACAAAAAAAATAAATTAAAATAAAATTAATCCTCCACACCACTTGCCTAGTTGCTAACAGTAGATTTACCAATGAATAAGCTTTTGCCAATTGAAATTAATGACAGCTGTTTAAAATGGTCAGGATACAAAGACTTTGCAATTTCGTTGAAAATCCTGACAATTAGAAGGTATTCAATCGATCAAGTTTAGAAGATAATGTTCCTCAGATATGGAGGGAAGTTATAGACGCAACTGACCAGATTAAGGCGATAGCTAAGGCGGCAAGGGGAATGCTCTCTCCTATATAGAGAAGGGAGGGACCTCTAGGCTATTCACATCTAGAGATAGTAGTACTCAAGCTGGCAGGTCTGGAAAGTAACCACTCCAGCCAGGGAGATTCCGACTGAGCAGAAGAGCCTAGACTCCACGGCGAGTTATACATAGCCTAAGAGGAGGAAGCTGATACCAGAAACAAGGCACCTGCTAAGGCGACAAAGGAGGAGATAGGTTCTAGTCCTATTGCCTCTAAAGAAATAGGCTAACAGAAGCTCTTATGACAGCTAGCCTAGCTATGTAGCAATGGAGGTATGCTCAAATGCCAGGGAATGCAGACCAGGTATTGGAACTGTAGTTCCACGGACAGAAAGAAAATGTTACCTAACTAGGAAGGGGAAGGGACAAGTGGCCTACCCAGTGGTGGCCGCTGACGCGGCAGAGAGAACTAACCCAGGATAGGTTTATTCACCTGCCTACCCAAAGCTAGACTAGTAGTCTTACAAGCAATCCCGTTTCTCTATATAGCAACTGAGAATTCCTCAGATGCCAGGGAAAAACCAGACTAGGCAAAGGAACTGAGTTCCACAGCAAAAAGACCAAGCCTAACCTGGGATGTAGGAAAAAGGGAAAAGGAAGGAAGCCTTAGAAAATGGTAAAGTGGCAGGCTAGGAAGGCCTAACTGTAGTAGTAGTATCAGAACAATCTAATGTCGTTCCAAGGGATCTAAAGTAGGTAGGCACAGAGAATGAAATCTCTTAACTGGCTGCAACTTAGCCACAGAATAAGTATGATAGCCTAGAAGAAGAGTAAGGCGACAGGAAATATTAGAACAGATTTAGTATTGATAAAGGGATGAACAGAGTGTAGACACAGGGAACAGGTTCCCTCAACCAGCGCCGCCTATGCAAAAACTAAGGCTAAGTAGTTAAGATGAGATTCTGTCGACCTAGGCTGGCTGTGACCCACTGTCTACAACTCTCAAGGAGTCCCTTCAAGGCTGCAGTTGCACACTATGCCGTATTAGTAGTCAGGGAGGTGAGTCGGCCTCACGAGAACCATAAGGTTACGTGGTTTAAGGGGAAGGTGGGATTGTAAATATTAGCTAGCCTTGGCCAAAAACTTAGGGTAAGTAGTTAGCCTAGGGCAAGACTGGTTAAGACAAGCATGCAAAAAAGCAAATGTTTAACCTAAAATCATACCACAGTTGTAAAAGAATATATATAACACACTTTTACAAGGCTAGCTAAGAAATTCAACTAAAACCCCGAATAACTGAAAACAGGAGCTTCTGGCTTCAGTCATGCAACAGCTGTGGGGAAAAAAAACGAACGCATAGCGAAAAAACAAGAGGGTGAAGACACGAAATTATCTGTCAAAAAGGGATAATGTACTCAACTTAATTGATGAAGCAGAAGCAGAAGAATCCATAATCCCAAAAACACTAAAAAATTGGATGAAAACAAGAGGGAAACTCCCAAGCGATCTATCAAGATGGCTCTGGTAGAAGGAATGACGAACCAGCGAACACGTTTACAGTAACACACTGGAATCGGAGTTGTAACCGCTCTCGCACGTATCTAATCCTATTCCATATCCTTCGAGACAAGGTTAACTCTATTCGGGAAAGAATAGCTGTGGTTGTTAGACCCCTATGATACCTCTAGAGGTAAAATTCTCTGGTATATCACTCGAAGGAAATATCCAAAGTAGGCTACAAGCTGCCTAGAGGAACTTCCATTACGACGACATGGCTCTAGCCCAAAAATATATGTATATATATATATATATATATATATATATATATATATATATATATATATATATATATATATATATATATATATAATATATATATATGTATATATATATATATATATATATATATATATATATATATATATATATATATATAAATATATATATATATATATATATATATATATATATATATATATATATATGTATGTATATATATGTATATATATACATATATATATATATATATATATATATATATATATATATATATATATATATATATATATATATATATATATAAATGTGTGTATATATATATATTTATATACACACACACACACACACACACACATATATATATATATATATATATATATATATATATATATAATATATATATATATATATATATATATATATATATTTAGGAAACACATTAGGTCTGTTTTCTTCAATTGCACCAAAAATTGGGTTATTGAGAAAGTCTTTCAAGATTTTTGGTGGTCAATCTACTCTGAAAAATTAACGAATGAATGATTTGAAGTTCTCTGGCATCCTGACACAGAAGCCTACTTTGAAGTGTCTCAATTCTTTCATTTTACATTGTTTCGAGTATTGTTCTCCTGCCTGGTCTTCAGCTGCTGATTCTCATCCTAATTTGTTGGACAGGAACTTACAGTTTATTAAATTTCTTATTCCTGATCTTGATATTAGAGTCTGGCACCGTCGTTCAATAAGTTCATTATGCATACTGCATAAGATACTTTAAAATTCTAACCATCCTTCATATTCAGATATTCTCGGACAGTTCCATCATGTTCGTAATACCAGGTATGCAGTTAATTCTAATAGTTAGGCTTTCTCCATTATGAGGCTAAATACTATACAGTACTCTTGAAGTTTTATTCCAGCAGTTACCAAGTTGTGGAATGATCTTCCTAATCGGGTAGTTGAATCAGTAAAACTTTAAAAGTTCAAACTCGTATCAAATGTTTTTTATGTTGAACAGGCTTACATAACTCCTTTTATACTTTATATATCAAATATCTGTTTTAATGTTGTTAATGTTTTTAAAATATTTTATTTGAATTTTGCATTACTTCTTATATCGTTTATTTATTTACTTATTTCCTTTCCTCACTGGGCTATTTTTCTCTGTTGGAGCCCTTGTGCTTATAGCATCTTGCTTTTCCAACTAGGTTTGTAGCTTGGCTAGCAATAATAATAATAATAATAACTGAAAGATCTCTATAATAATCCTGGTTTTCGATGTTATCTGAACTTCGTTTAATCATTTTTGTATTTTTCTATTATCAATTCGAGATGTATTCTAACAACAGCCATTACCGATTGTTTTTATTTTGGTCTAGTTGTCAGCTGTTTTCAAGGTCCTGAGAGTATCATGATTATGCTCACATATAGTTAACAGAGTATTGTGGATATGATTTTGATCCCTTTCACGTAATCCTTGAAAAACAGAACACAGTTCAACGAATTCTCGACCATTTCTTTTATTAAAATGCGTATCGAACAACAACAACAACAACAACAGACGATTCAGCTGTTAGTACTGACGACCCACGCGATGTAAACAATATTGGTAATTGTACAATTAATTTAATTTTATAATAACGCAATATAATTTCTATAACTTAATCTGTTATTTAATCTTACAAAATCTTTCTTTTTTATACTTTCTTAGAGCAACCCACATTCACAAATAAAGAACTGCGGTGTACTATAAGCATGCTAAATTGTAAGCATTTATTTTTACAAGTATGGATGTACTTCTATTCGTAAAATTATATTGATTTTTTGATACTTTAAACAAAATCTAAAATTTATTTTGTTTTAAGCTTAAATAGATTCTTATTAACCTCTCTCTCTCTCTCTCTCTCTCTCTCTCTCTCTCTCTCTCTCTCTCTCTCTCTCTCTCTCTCTCTCTCTCTCCCCCCTGCTCTCAGGTAGAAATTTCAACGGAATATATCTCAATAAATTTGAACTTGTGTAACTGCGAAATCGGGTTAACTGAACTCGTGTTAACTGTATATATTATATATATATATATATATATATATATATATATATATATATATATATATATATATATATATATATATATATATATATATATATTTTTTTTTTTTTTTTTTTTTTGGGGGGGGGTGGGGGTGGGGGTGGGGGGGGGGTGGGGGTGGGGGGGGGGGGTGGGGGGGGGGGTGGGGGGGCCTCGAGCCATGCCCTCCTGATGGAAGTTCCTCAATGGCAGCTTTCAACTTGGGACATATCTGCGAGTGATATACCAGAGAATTTTACCCGCAGAGGTATCACGGAGGTCTAACCTCTGCAGCGAATATCCAGAGAGATATTGTGTATACACCAGGTATGTGTTTAGAACAAGCCACAGATATCCTTCCCTAAATAGAGTTAACCTTATTTCTAAGTATATAGGATAGGATTGGATACGTGGGTGAGAGCCGTTACAACTCCAGATCTCAGTGTGCTACAACTTACACGTTTCTTGTAAAACCATTCCTTTTTGCAGAATCCATCTTGATGGTTGCACTGAGTTTTTTCTGTTGGTTTTTGATGTTTTTTTGAGTGATTTAGTGGTCATGGATACTTTAGCTTCTTCCTCATTGACTAATCTGAGTACGCTTTTCTTGTGTGTTGGAGAATTTTGGTCACCACCAGGTTTTTATTATCTGATGTGCATGCTTTTTGTTGGCTGTGGATGGCACTCGGTCGGCGCCAGCGCATCATGTATTCAAATCGCTCAGAAATGCTTAGTTATTTAGTCATATTATCATAAAAATGTGTTTTATATTTTTCTTTTACAATTGTGGTATTGTTATAGGGTATCCCTCTTTTTACTAGTGTTGCATCTATGTATTTTATCAGTCTTGATTTAGGCTAACTCTACCTCAGCCGGGAACCATGATTAGTGCACCATCCCCTTCTTTCACCTAACCTTACTGGTTTAGTGAGGCTGCCCATCCTCCCCTGCTGTTGATTCGGCATAGTGGGGAGCTGCAGTCCTGAAGGTCCCTCTGGGAATTGGATAGCGTTTTACAGTTGTCCAAGTGCAACTATCTTCACTTTCCACTTAGCCTGCATGTTTGGCCAGACAGCACAGGTCTTGGGAACTTGTTCCCTGTGTCTACTTCTTGTCTACCCATTGGAACTCATTACCCCTATTCTAAGCCATCTTACCCATTCTTAGGCTTTCCTTTTTAATTTTTGGTAGGCTATGGCTAGTTGTGAGGACTTGTCCTCTGTGCCCTATCACTGCAGACCCCTTGGAACACAATTCTTGTTCTAATGTGGCAGTTAGGCCTTCCTGTCCTTCCACCTCACCAATTTCTAAGTCTCCCATCACCAACCTCCTCCACCTTGTGCCTGCTGGTGCGTCTACCTGCTGTGGAACTTTGTTCCCCTCTCTGTCTAGTTCCCTGGTGACCAAAGTACCCTTCGTTGCCATTTTTAGATGGGGTAGCTTGTAGGCTATCTAGCCTGGTTCTAGGTGGATGAGAATTTTTGCTTCCCTGGATTAATTATCTCTGCCGCATTAGAGACCACTTTTGGGTGGTTTAGCTGCCCCTTCCCCTACCTGGTTAGGCCATCACCTTACTGTACTAGGAACTACAGTTCCTTTTATCTAGTCTTTTTACCCTAGCATTTGAGATTTTCCCTCACCTGCTAAGTGGGCTATGCTTGCCTGCACAGTTTTTCCTATCACCTAACCCTATCCAGGGGGAGAGTTAGTACCCCTTGGGGTTCTCCTCTGCTGCCTTAGTAGTTGCCTGTTCTGGGGCTGCAGCTATTCATCCTGGCTATGTACCTCTTGCTGCGGAGTTCTGACTCCTTTGCCTGGTTAGTCTATCTTGGCAAAAGTGTCACCTTCTGTCCCTGCTTCTGGTCTTGTCAGCTTGAGCTCTTTGAACATTGGGTGTGAGTTGGCTATGAGGACATTCCCTCTGCCACCTTAGCTGCAGACTTAGACTGGTCATCTGCTCCTTCTCCCTTCTTCCATATCAGAGGAACATTATCCTCTGAAGTTGGTCAATTGGATCCTGCCTGGTTGTCAGGATATCCTTTGAATTTTCAATTCTTAGAGTACTGGCCGTCCTGTACGGCTCTCATTATCTTACAGGCTAACCCCCACCCTCCTTTTCATGAAGTAATGATAATGGCCAGGTCTTAGCATGTTTCCTATTCGCTGTCTTTCATTCCCGTACCTTTCCCTCTGATTGTGGACTGTTCTGTTGCTTTGTGTCGACATGCCTGGGATTTTGAAAGGTCAGTTTATGACACGGTTGCTTGAAATAGTTGCCGCCTTAGACCCAGCTACTGCCGCTTCGGGGGCAGTTATGGCTAGCTTAGGCCATATGATAAGTGAATTTGCCATCTTATGTTGTCTAATAAACCGACTTTTGGGGGTACTGGTCTTCCTTTGATGTGACCCTTTCCTTCATATTTCTACCACACTGTTATTGATAGTTTTTTCATAAGTATCTGATAATTTCTGAGCTATTTGGCATGAGTCTCCATTGTACTGTAGCCTTAGCCATATTATATTTGGTAGGAATGTTTATTCTAGAAATATCTTTAAGCATATTTTTTCTGTATAAATTTTTATATATGCTTAGTCCTTAATGATTTGCAGTCATTGAAATTTTTCCTTCTTTGTAGGTTGCTGATGAAATGGAGTGTTCAACAGTAACCTGTACCAGGTGGGTCAAGTTGCCCTGTGGCCACAAGACTTGCTGGAAACATGTGGACTGCCATGTTTCCAAATGGGTCCCTTACAATTTGGGAACCTACCAATTACCAGGTGTGCAAGGACCTTATAGACACTGGCTTCCATTCCACCGACGTCTCCCAGGATGTGAAAGCGTTGAGTCCGAAGACTATTCGTCACTGGGTTAGAGGCTTCCAGAAGAGCTCTCAATAAGGTCCCCTTATCTTCCTTCCATGGAACTTAAGGACCTCTTCTTTCCCAAGGCCGAGGTGACCACTGTTTTTGGTCATAGCTTCCTGATGGTTCAATTCATGCTGGTACCTTTGGAGCATGCGGATGATGAAGTTAGGGACGTTCTACAAGTGATGAGCCTAGATGCTGACAACATGTCAACAACGTCTTCTTTGACGTCACTAGATGTACATCAGGTAAGTACAGTTCCCAGTAGTTCTTTGGCTCGTTCCCCTGTACCTTTATCTCAGGCCCCAGCATCTACTTCAGCCCCCGTTCCTACACCGGATAAACCTTTGTCTCTAGGTCAAATGGAATTTACATGCCAAATATGCACGCGCTCAAGCCTCTCTAGAGGCGAAAATAGAAGCCTTACAAAGGCTACCTACTTCTAAGGTTCCACCAGCTTCGAGCCTACTGAATGCTCAGTTAAGAACCCTTGGCGTTATGTTGAGCATATGGCTTTAAGTGAAGGGTACCTCCACATCGGAGAAGGTTTGGGTTCCAAGCCAGTTTCTGACTTGGAATTCTTCCCCTCGATTGATAGTTATCCTTACTGTTATGTAAGGCTTAACTTGGAAGCGTCCATTAGAGATGATACGTTCCCTAAGGAAACGATCATCCTGCACCCCAGCAAGGCTCAGTCTCTTTTGGTTAAGGAGCTAAAATGGCCAAATTTACTAATACCCAACTTTCTGCTTTCGGCAGGAAGCAGGTCACCTTTGTAGTTACCAAGGATACTGTCTTTAAGGAAAGCAGTAGCAGAGGGTAGACCATTGCCAGTGCTAGAGGAGTGCAAACCTGTCTCCCTATCCCTTCCTTATGATTCGGACAGTTGGGAAGATGTCCAACAAACTTTTACTATTGGAAAACTAGATGCGGACATCAAATGTAAGCAGTTTAATGAAAAATTGCCTAGAATTCACAAATCGATGTTAAAGGAAGAATTTGAAGCTAAAGAAAGACTATGTGCACTTTTATCCTTCCAGTCTTATTTGCAGATGCTAATTGGAAACTATTTGAAATCTGATCTCTTTCCGGTCTTGTCAAAAATCATCTGGCTACCTTCCATAGAGATCTCCATGCTTTCTTCCTAGCCAGAAGAGCATGTAGAGACCTTGTCCTAGCAGCCACGACGATCAGGCATGAACCTAAAAAGAAGATTGACTCCAACATCTAGGGGAAAGACCTCTTTCCCAAAAAATTAATTAAGGAAGTCAAGGACAGAGTGGCATAGGAAAATAAGAGGCTTATACAAAAGTGGAGTATGTTCTCTTCAATGAAATTTATCCCCGAAGAAGGACCTCAACCCGAGGGTAAGAAGCCTAGAAGATACTTTAAGGGAAGGAAATCCTTTCCTGCCACGACAGCTTCAGTTGCCACCATCCCCCTGTGAATGAGAGAGCCACCACTAGTTTTCTCCCTGTCAAAGCTCAAAAGAAGAGCGCTAGTGGCAGGGGAGGTCTGGAAGGGGCTGTCAGTTTAGAGGCTGAGGAAGTAGAGGCAAGGCATTTAAAGAGGCAGGTCCTTCACACCAACATTGAGGAGTTACCGGTAGCGGGACGACTTTACCTTTCCAGAGATTGATAGGAGTTTGAGCCCTGGGCTCACAGCATAATCTCAAAGGGACTTGGCTGGAAATGGAGTCAGAGACCACCCCAGTTCAAGAGGATCTTCCAATTCACAACCCCATTCTTGGAGGATTATGTACAGGAACCTCTCCAGAAAGGAGTCATCCATTGCACAAAATCCATGAACTTTCAAGGGAGGCTATTCTACTTACCAAAAAAAGATTGGAGCACTCTTCGAACTATTCTGGACTTGTCTCCAATAAACAAATTCATTCTGAACGACAAGTTCCAGATAATGACTATCTTGCAAATACTGACCCTACTACCCCAGGGGGCATACACCATCTCCATAGATCTTACAAACACTTATAGGCATCTTCCGATAGGTTGGTGCTTCTCCCCCTACGTTAGTTTTAGACTTGCAATAAAGGCCTATGTATTCGGAGCTATGCCATTCGGGATCAATATAGCTCCAAGTATTTTCACGAAGCTAGTCGAGGCTCTTGTCCAGCCATTATGGAACAGAGGCCTCCAGGTGATGGTATACCTGGACGACTGGCTGGTCTGGGCTGCAACGAAGTCGGAGTGTCTTCGGACAGTCCAAGAAGTCATGAAATTCCTACAGTGTCTGGGCTTTCAGATCAACTTCAAAAAGTCCAGGCTATCTCCAGCTCAAGAATTCCAGTGGCTAGGACTTCACTGGTATCTAAAGTCACACACCTTCTCTCTACCGCAAGGAAATCACTCGATCTGTCAGGTGCCTACTTCTCTCAAGAGTACTCACCAGGCAACAACAGGAAAGAGTCTTCGGTTCACTGCAGTTTGCGGCTGTGACAGACCCAATCTTAAAAACAAGACTCAAAGATGCCAGCAGAGTCTGGAGAAGAGAGGCATCAAATGCTCAGAAAGATCTTCACTACGAAATCCCGGTCTTACTGCTCAAGCAGCTCAAGCCGTGGTCCACTGCCAAGAGTTTATCGACACACGTCCCTCTGCAGTATCCCCCTCCTTCCGTGACAATTCACACGGATACCTCAGAACAAGGTTGGGGGGAGCACATTTCCATTCCAAAAAGTACAGGGCCGGTGGTCAGTCACTTTCTGGAAATTTCATATCAACATTCTGGAAGGTATGGCAGTGTTTCTGACTCTAAAGAGACTAAACCCGAAAATGAAATCACACATCAAATTAGTCATCAACAGCAGGACGATACTCCACTGTGTCAACAGACAGGGCTCCAAATCTCGTCAGATCAACCATGTGATTTTAGTCATCCTTACTTTAGCAGAGGGGAGGAATTGGCATCTTTCAGCTGTTCACCAAGAAGAGGTTCTCAATGTGACGGCGGCCGCCTAATTAAGAACCAAGTCTCTGGAACAGAATGGTGTCTGGATGCAAAATTATTCTGTTTCCTTCTAGAGCAAATCCCAGAACTGCAAATATATCTCTTTGCGACGAGCTTCAACAAGAAGCTTCCTCGGTATGTAGTACCAAACTTAGATCTAGAAGTGACAGGAATGGATGCAATATCCAGTGGTCTCACATCTACCTATTTTCACCATTCAACCTCCCAATGAAAATCCTGAACAAACTGCGGACTTTCTAGGGAACAGTAGCTCTACTGGCTCCCAAGTGGCCCAAGAGCAATTGGTATCATCTTGTTCTGGAACTCAAACCCCTCCAGGTCCCTCTACCATCTCCAGTGCTGCCCTAGGATATTCAACAGAAGACTGTCTTCTCTTCCTCTTGGATAACGAAAACCCTTCAGCTCATGATTTTCTCACCCTAGCGGCTCAAAGAAGGGTTGAAGTTGTAAAGGAGAGAATTGACTTCGTAGAAGAGTACAATTCCAATACCACGAAACGACAATATTTATCTTCTTAGAAAAAATAGGTTGCAATCGGGAAAAGTCATCACCCCTCATCTATTACTATGGACTTCTGTATTTCTTTCTTTATATCATTGCATGATAAAGGTCTGGCCTCTACAACCATTGCCTCATGTAAGTCAGCACTAACTAGATCCATTACTTATGCTTTTCATATTAAACTCAACAGCGAGCTGTTCAACAAGATCCAGAGGGCTTGAGCTAAAGAGAAACTTAATGCTCCTCCCTAGGAATGCCACTACCTCTCTGAGGGATCTTACTCAAAAGACTATCTTTTTGCTTGCTATGCCTTCTGGTGCTAGAATCAGTGAGATTGTAGCCCTTTCGAGGGATGATGGCCACATTAAATTCTCAGAATCAGGGGAGGTAAATCTTTACCCAGATCCTGCATTCTTGGCAAAAAACCAACTTCCCACGAAATGCTGGGGCCCTGGAAGATTGTTCTGGTACAAGAGGATCCTTCTCTGTGCCTACCTGTTAAAGAGCTGGGCCTTTAAAGGTGGTCAACTTTTTAAAGGAGAGACGACAGGATCTAATCTTTTTCTGAAACAACTAAGCTCCAGACTTATTTATTTCATCAGAAGGGCTGACCCTGATAGTATACCATTAGATCATGACACTAGAAAAGTTGCCTCTTCATTCATTTTTTTCCAATCTATGGTCTTTGTAGGCTTACAGGCTTATACAAGATAGAAATCTTCAAGAGTGTTCTTCAAACATTACTTAAGTCAATTGGAAGAGATTAAATACTTTGTGGTGGCCGCTGGTAATGTGATTAAACCAGCTTTTTAAGCGTTGTGCATGGACTCTTTTGGACTGTATACAGTAGTTGAGACTTTTCAGTTTGCATTGTGCAAGGGGATTAATGCTCTTTTCAAAGTACTATTTAATAATTGTAAATAGTCAAAGGTGATATTCTTTTATGTTATTTTACTACTCTGTTACATAATTTTGGAGTCTAAAAACTTTGGTTTTCCGTACACATTTACCGTACATAATGTTGCGTTGATTACTGTTACATTTATGAATCTTTGGAAATAATAAAAGATTACTGTTCTTTTTGCATTTCCTTTCATTGGACCTACTGTTCAAAATAAAAGTAGTGTACCTAAAATTTTTAACCCTTTAGACTTCGGTCTGTTCGTCTACTGGATACAAATATCTTATTCACAGAGAGTGGGTCCAAAGACAAAATCACACATCAAATTTGTCAACAATAACAAAACATTGTGTCAATAGACAGGGCTCCAGATCTCCTCAGATCAACCATATAATCCTAACCATTCCCTCTTTAGCAAAGAGGAAAGGGCATATTTCAGCAGTTCACCTCGAAGGGGTTCACAATGTGACGGCGGATGCCCTGTCGAGATCCAAGCCTCAGGAAACAGAATGGTCTCTGGTCGCAAAATCCTTCTGTTTCATTCTAGAGCAAGCCCCGGAACTGCAAATAGATCTCTTTGCGACCAGCTTCAACGAGAAGCTTCCGTGGTAAGTAGCACCAAACTTAGATCCGGAAGTGACAGGAATGGACGCGATGTCTGTGGATTGGAACCAGTGGTCTCTCATCTACATATTTCCTCCATTCAACCTCCAACTGAAAGTACTAAACAAACTGCGGACATTCAGGGGAACTCCAGCTCTTGTGGCTCCCAAATGGCCCAAGGGTTTTCGTTATCCAAGAGGAAGCAAAAACAGCCTTCTGTTGAACATCCCGGGACACCACTGGAGATAGTAGAGGGACCCCTCTACTATCTCCAATGGTGTCCCAGGATGTTCAACAGAAGGCTTTTCTCGCTTCCTCTTGGATAACGAAAACCCTTCAGCTAATGATTTTCTCGTCCTCGCGGCTTAAAGAAAATTTGGAATTGCAAGGGAAAGAATTGATTTCATAGATGAGTACAAGTCCGACACCAAAAAATGACAATCTGTCTTCCTGAAAAAAAGAATAGGTTGCATTTGTGAAAAACCATCAGCCTACTTCTATTTCTATGGACTTCTGTATTTCTTTCTTTATTTCACTACACAATCAAGGTCAGGCCTCTACAACTATTGCCTCTTGTAAGTTGGCACTAACCAGACCATTCGCATATGCTTTTGATATTGAACCCAATAACGAGCTGTTCAATAAGATCCTGAAGGCTTGTGCTAAACTGAAACCTAATGCTCCTCCCAAGGCTATTTCATGGTCGTTGGATAAAGTCCTGCACTATGCCTCTTCGATAGATAATGCTTCTGCCTCTCTGAGTGATCTTACTCAAAAGTCTATCTTTTTGCTTGCTATGGCTTCTGGTGCTAGAGTCAGTGAGATTGTGGCCCTTCCAAGGGATGATGGCCACATTGAATTCTCGTATTTGGGGGAGGTAATCCTTTATCCAGTTCCTGCTTTCTTGGCAACGAACAAACTTCCCACAAAACACTGAGAGCCCTGAAAGATTGTCCCACTACATGAGGACCCTTCCCTGTGCCCCGTGGATTTTTAAGGCCTAAATGTCTAAGAGCTGGGCCTTTAAAAGCTGTCAACTTTTTAAAGGGGAGACGACAGGATCAAATCTTTCACTGAAACAACTAGGTCTAAACTTACCTACTTCATAAGAATGGCTGACCTGGAAAGTATTCCCGGCAGGTCATGACCCTAGAAAAGTTGCCTCTTCCTTAAATTTTCTCCAGTCTATGTCCTTTGCAGGCTTACACATGATGGAAATCTTCATGAGTGTTCTTCAAACATTATCTACGTCAGCTAGAGGAGATTAAACACTTTGTAGTGGCCGCTGGTAATGTGATTAAACTCTTTTGGACTGTATAGTTGGGACTTCTAAGTCTACATGGTGCAAGGGAACTATGATCTTTTGTTCCATACATAATGAATCATAGATGATATTTTCCTTTTATGTCACGAGTTTTACTGTTTTACTAATCTAATACTTAATTTGGGGTCTGAAAACTCCGGTTCCTTGGATATATATATATATATATATATATATATATATATATATATATATATATATATATATATATACATATATATATATATATATATATACATATATATACATATATATATATATATATATATATATATATATATATATATATATATATATATATGTGTGTATATATATATATATATATATATATATATATATATATATATATATATATATATATATATATATATATATATACATTTATATAAATATATATATATATATATATATATATATATATATATATATATATATATATATATATATATTATATATATATATATATATATATATATATATATATATATATATATGTATATATATATATATATATATATATATATATATATATATATATATATATATATATATATATATATATCACTCACTCACTCCACTGGCTGCGGGCCTCCATGGCTCTTTGCCGCCGCTACAAGAAGCTTCCAACGACCACGGTCCTGCGCAAAATCCCACCAATCCCCTGGATCATCCACTCCAAGCTTTGTCATGTCCCTTTTTATATTATCAGACCATCTCATACGGGGTCTTCCTGGAGGTCGTCTGCCCTCTGGTTGTCCTCTAGTAATCTGGCTTATCAGTCTATCCTTATCGGTCCTGGCCACATGTCCTGCCCACCTCAGTCTCTGTGCCATAATTGTGCTTGTTATCAGGGGTACTTCTATCATTTCTCTCAGTTCATTGTTATGCCTTCTTCTCCATTGCCCCATCTCCACATCAAAGACCGGTCCACATATCCTTCTCAAGATTCCGTTTTCAAACACTTCCAACCTTCGTTCCAGATCCCTTGTCAGCCTCCAGGTTTCACAGCCATACGTTAACACGGGTCTAATAATAGTTGTATAGGTGTTCACCTTTGTTCTCCTTGATAAGATATTGCTGTTGAGAGCTTTGGCTAAAGCCCAACCACATCTGGCTGCCGCTGCTATTCTTAATTTGACCTCTTCCTCTACTCTATTTTCAACTGTAACTGTTGAGCCAAGGTATTTGAAACTCTCAACAGCTTCCAACTCCATGTTTCCACACCTGATGTTACCCAGTATCCTCTCTTGCCTTGAAACTTTCAAGATTTTGGTTTTAGACTCATTTATTTCCAGGCCAACTCGATTTGCAACTTCTCTAAAAATTCTTATTTTTCTATCAATTTCTTGGATACTTTCACCACAAAAGTCAATATCATCAGCATAAGCTAATCTATCACATATAGTGCCCCCAAGGTGTACTCCATTACCCTGTGGTGTTTGTCTCATGACCCATTCCAGCACTAGGTTAAAAAGAATCGTAGACAGTGCACATCCTTGCTTTAAACCACTATCAACTTCAAAGGGATCTGTTACTTCCCCTCCAATCCGTACTCTGCCTCTCATATTTCTATAACACATTTTTATTAGGCGTATAAGTTTCTCTGGTATTCTGAACTCTCTAAGTATTCTCCATAACGCCTCTCGTTGGATACTGTCATATGCCTGTTTAAAATCTATAAAGGCATGCCAGGACT
>NW_027171982.1:47500-187500 GCF_036898095.1 Palaemon carinicauda
TGCTTGGCCTAAGGGAGTCAGAGTTTCCAACTAGATAAAAATGTCAAGAGGCCAATAAGGGATTTTCAGGCAACTCTCAGATGCATACCAACGCACCCGCGAGATGACTCTTCCAGGTAGCTCTGCCAAACCTTTGTCACCGAAATAAAAAAAAAGATAAAATCCTATCACTAGGTCTTTTGCAAAATTTCTAAAGCACATGGTCCCCAAAACAATTGCTTATTCTCTCTCAAACATAATGCAATACCTCATGAAATATAAAAGAACATTACATAAGCCCTTCTTCATATCTTGCACGAATCCCACAACACTCAAATAGGTTACGTAAGACCTTGTAACAAAATTACGTGAAATAAAAAGTTAACTCTTAAAAATAACGTAAATTTACATATACTAACTTGAATAAAGAATACAATGAAATTTAACGACGAAAGTCTTTCATTATTTACATAATATTCTTACATCTACACGAGGAGAACTCACCTTCAGAGCTGGCTAACCTCTCTTCAATGCGCAAATAAAATATAAGTAAAATCATTAATAAACTATGGTATTTACTTGACACTGGACCAGCTTCCTAAGAATATGTATATATATATATATATATATATATATATATATATATATATATATATATATATATATATATATATATATATATATATATATATATATATATATATATATATATATATATATATATATATATATATATATATATATATATATACCAGGCACACACATATATATATATATATATATATATATATATATATATATATATATATATATATATATATATATATATATATATATATATACATGTATATTAATATATGATGATGGATCTCGGATCTGGGCATCATAAATATATTATATCATGATGATAGCTCCAGGGACTGGGCACCAAAAATATATTATACTATGGCTCGTTACTGGGAACCAAACATACAATATTATATACACTACCACTGAAAAGTTAATAAACTTCTCAAATTCCTAACTCACTTGTTTACTTTTACATTAAAACTGTTACACTTTAAATTATTAATACACGAACTCTGAGACAGTTAAATAACTCCCAGACAGCAATATACAAAACACTGAACATCCAAAGGTCTCTTAAGTACACTCAAAACAAAACTAGGTAATTATTTGAAACATATTACAGTTCTTAACAGGATACGAGCGAATATTATTTCAAACAATGGTGATTGGAATGATACACTCTTTACAAAAGTAAATATATTCTATATAAATTACAACACTGAGAGAATTTACATAAATCAAATAAATCACTTGAAATATTAAGTCTGAACAATACTTAGATTAGGACAAAAATGTTACGATCTGAAAATTATATAATTACTTGACTTTAAATTCTAAATTTGAATAAACCTTAGACTAAGAAAAATAAATAACACTTACAAAAATTATGCAATCACTTGTTTCACTTGAAATTAAATCTGAACACAATATCTAAGGTTGACACTTAATGAAAATAGATAACCAGATCACAATACTAGAACCCATCACCTTACAGGGTCGTTTACAAAACTTTAAGAGAATTTATATAAGTACGCACTACACATGGTATATGAGGCGCACAAAATCACTTTGGAGAGGACACGCTATAGGACTGAACACTTTTAAAACAATGCTCTGAGCTGTGTGTAGAGAAGGGAGAGATGGTGATCTTAAGGCTGGAAATCTCTATCTGTCTATCTAGTTATGGGGGTCGCCTTTATAAGAGACTTAGCTACTTCCAGAATGTTCCAAATAGTTTTGGAAGCGTGGGGGGGTTGGCCTAAGGTGTCAGAGTTACCAAGTATTGCTCTCTCAAACCCTGTACTCACGTAACGCCAGATGACTCTCATTCAGCTAGCTCCACCTAACCTTTGTCCCCAAAATAAAAAAAAAAGATAACCTCCTATCACTAGGTTTTCGGGAAAGTTCCAACGCACATGCTACCCAAAACAATTGAGCATTTTATTATAAAACATGACGCAATACCTCAACAATTATCGAAGAACATTACATAAGACCTTGTTCACATTTCATATGGTCAAATAGCACTCTGAAACAGGTTACGTAAAACTTCGTAACAAAATTACATGAAATAAAAAGTTAATTCTTCAAAATAGCGTAAATTTACATATACTAACTTGAATGAAGAATACAATAAAATTAACGACGAACATCTTACCTAATTTAAATATTATACTTATGTTTACTTGAGGACAACTCATCTTAAGGCACAAATAAAATATAAATAAAATCATGAATAAACTACTATATTTACTCTACTCGAGACCAGCCTCGTAAGATGGCTCCCACCAAAAAAGATTATTTATTCCGGCCTGAATCCTTCAATTTTCCCGAGATAAATAATCTGCACCCACGCTATCATTACATGATATGTGCTTTACATTAATACAATATTGTTGCAAACATAATGACCACCTAGTTAACCTTTGGTTATTATTTTTTCCTCTTATTATCAAAAGTTAGAGGATTATGATCCGAGTACATTGTAATCTCATTCTGTGGTCGATTTACGCAAGTTAAAAACTTGTTTATCATTGTGATCAGCGCCAGCAGTTCTATTTCACCTATTGAGTCGACTCATTGCTTCTTCTTCAGCTTCGACGTCATAATGCAAATAGTGTGAAGAATTCCTTCCTTGTCTTCTTCTTAGGATGCCTGAAAACTTTAAATCATTCATTCATTCATTCCTTGTCTTCTTGCAGTAAGACAGCTCAAATGCCATTATCAGACGCATCCACTTGGATAAGGAGTTTCTCGTTGAAATTCCGTGCTTGAAGTATCGATTTTGAAATTGATATGGCCTTCCTTAGATTTTTCCTTTTTCCTGATATCTCGATAACGTAGGTCCCGTCAATGCTCTCCTCCAAGATCCAGAATGGTTCTGGGAATTCATTGGCGAGAGGGAATCTCCTTTCCGATGCGTAGATCAACACCTGCCATCCTACCGTAACCTGTCTGTTCATACTCTTCATACCAAACCTTTTCTTTGTTAGTCCTTGACTTGTTTTCACGTCCTGTAGTGAAAATTTTCTTAACTTGCTGATTACTTTCCTCAAATCCTTGACATTTCCTTTGTCTATTTCCTCTCGGTCCTTCCCGTTTCCTACCAACATTTTCTTTGTTTCTTTGGTCCTTTGCTGAAGGGTCCTGCAACCTGTCTTTTCGTACTCTTCCTTCGAAACCTTTTCTTCGTTCATCCTTGACTCGTCGTCTTCATGCCTTCTAGGGAAAATTTCTTTATCTCGCCGATCCTCTTCCTCAAATTCTCGACATATTCTCCTTCCTTTTCCTCTTAATTTTTTCCTTTTCCTGCCAACATTTTCTTGGGTCCTCGTACTTCTCGTCCAAAATCCATTTCATTCAAGCTACATCCCCTGCTTTCTTGATAAGCATAAAGTAACTCAAACAACACCAATGGTAGTCCGATGTCCAATTCATTTCCCGTTTTGTTGTAGAACTTCGTTATCATACTTTTCAAAATTTGAAAAAACCTCTCTAAAGCACCTTGGGTCTCCGGATGATAAGCAGTTGATATAATTTTGACGTGAAATTCGTTCTGCGGTCACTTTGAACGATTTCCGGTATATCAAACTTAGTAAAAAAGTCTAGTAACTTCTTGGCGATTATTTTGGCACTGATGTTCCTGACGGGTATGACTTCTGGGTATCTCGTTACTGGACACATCAAGGGTAATGTATATTCGTGACCTTTTTTTGTAATTGGTAAAGGTCCCACAATGTCGATCGTTACCTTGCTGAAGGGTTCTCCTCGCACTTCTATTGGGTGTAAGGGAATTTTCTAAATGTACTCGTTCGTCTTTCAAGCCATTTGACATACGTGACATGCACGGCAAAACTGGCTCATAGCCTTAAGCATACCAGGCCAGAAAAGATGTTTCATTATCTTCTCTGTTGTCTTCCTTATCCCCATATATCCCGTCTTGTGCGCGACGACGATCACCTGTCTTCTCAACGGTGCGGGAGTTGATATCTGACAATATATCCCCCATTTGGCATTTCCAGGGATATCGGTGGGCTTATGCTTCCTCATAAGCAACCCATCCTTAAGATAATAACAGGTCGGAGACTGCTGTGCCTCTGTCTCATCCACCACATGGTGCATCCTTCTGCCGCAATAGTATCAGCCTTTTCCCACTCACTTGTCCTACTTCTAATGTTGAATTTTCTATTTCTTCAAAGTCCATATCTTCTTTGTCCTCTTGTCTGCTCCTCTGTCGTTCCTCTTCGCTCGGGCTTACTCAGGTGTTCTTCTCTTGCGTACCATCAAGGGAATTCTCTTCTTCGGAAAACAAATCCTCCATGTTAATTGCTCCTTCGATTTCTTTTTCTTCTTCAGCACCCACTTTCTTCTTCATACTCCTAGTCGTAACACAACTAGGAAACAGATACAGGTAGTCCTTCTCGAGTTCAGTCGTAGGACTATACTTCAAAGGTTTCTCCGTTACAATGGGACAAGGCACAAATGGTGCTTCACCAACCTCATTACCCAGGAGGATGTCTACTTCTTCGACAGCCAAAGAATCCTTTACCACAAAGTCAAAATTACCTGTCACCAATTCACATGACAGTTTTAAATGGCAAGTAGGGGTAACCTTTTCACATCCTATTCCCTTCAAAATAACCGAGTCTCCTGTGAGAGACTGATCCACCAACGGGTGTACTTCTCGTACCATCACATTATGATTACAACCTGTGTCGCACAATATCCTGACTGGGGTTCGCTCAATCCCGTCAATTGCCGCTAACATACCTTCATAAATATATAGTTTAAAGGCATCCAAGATGTTTGGGTTCGTCCTGTTCGTCGTGTAAACGTTGGCTGGTTTATTTTCATCTCTATCCTTTCCCGATTGCTTCTTCTTCTTTCCATTCTTTGACGTTGAATTATCCTTAAACAGTTGGGCGATTGCTTTCGGTTGGTTTGACCAATATTCCTTACTGATATGGCCTCTCGTGCCACACTTCAAACAGACACTATCAACCTTCTGTGTTTCTTTCACGACACTTGAAGGAGGACGATTCGACGATTAGTGCGGTGGTACTATTGCATTCTGGTTAAGGACAGTACCAGAGCTATTTCAGCTGTAACTGTTGAGCTTGTTCACGTAGTTATTACTGAACTGATTTACATGGTTTGGCGAATACTTGACATTTGGTAGGGATGATGGTTGAAACTTCATACCCGAGGAGAGTTTACGACTGATAATATTGTAATCTTCACTCAGTGAAGTTTATCAAGTTTCTTCACTCTCTCTCTCTCTCTCTCTCTCTCTCTCTCTCTCTCTCTCTCTCTCTCTCTCTCTCTCTCTCTCTCTCTCTCAAGTATGTTAAATGTGTTCAGGAATTCCTCGTAGATACTGCTCTACTATTATCAATTCTTTCATATCAGCCATCTCCTTTATGCTTGCAGCCTTTGTCCATCTCTTACACCATCGTCGTTCCTTATAAGCGTAATCCAGGAAAGTCATTTTTCGTCCTTCCTCAAACTTTGGAATCTTTTATTATAATATTCAGGGGTCATCTGATAGACTTGCAGCATGCTCCTCTTCACTTCTTGATACTCTATCCTCTGGTTCTGAGAAAAGAATAAGTAAGTACTGCGGCCCTTTCCAAAGAGTACACATTGCAATAACACTGTCCATTTACCTTCTGGCCATTTTATTGTCGCTGCAACCGTTTCAAAATGATTGAAGAACTCATCTGGAGCCTCTTCTGTGAACCTTGGAAATTACCTCTGGGCTTCCGACACATTAAACACTGGATCATGCTTAGCAGGGGCGACCTCGGTCTGCGTTGTCAATTGTGCACAGGCGTTCAACAGCTCCAACTCCCGCCCATGCCTCACTTCTTCCATCTCTTTTCTTCCTGTCTTCTCTCTTTTTCATCTCGCCTTGCTTCCATTAACCTTGCGTGTCTTGCGATCTCTCTGGCTTCTTCTCATTCATGTTCTTCTCGTCTTGCCTCTCTTTCTTCCCATCTTGTTTCCATTTCTTTTGCACGTCGTTTTTCTTCTCTCTCTTCCTCTTCCCGTTATGCTATCATCTTCAACGTAATAAAATTCTCTTCCGCTGCAATTCGTCGAATCAATGCTTTCCTGCCTTCAGTATGAGGGTCAACCGGTCTTTGCTTCGCTAAAAACTCTTCCTCAGCTTCCTCCAACAGTTCAGCAGCTGCTAAAATATTCTCTTCCGACAACTTTCCCAAATTTATCTACGCTTCTAAGGCTAGACACTTGATTTGGGCTTTAAACATCCCACTCGTTGCATGGCCGCCACAGTTTGCATGTAATGTATATATACATATACACATATGTACATACATACTTATATAATATACATACATACATACATATATATATATATATATATATATATATATATATATATATATATATATATATATACATATATATATTTATCTATAATATATATACTGTACATACACACACACACACACACACACACACACACACACATATACATATATATATATATATATATATATATATATATATATATATATATATATATATATATATATATAATTTTCCCAATAGAAATAATGAAACACCTAAGCCAGTAACAGTAGGAGTAGTAATGAGGCCTTAAAAGTTATGAAAGGAGGCAAAACGGCGGAAGATGGATTAACAATATCTTCACTCATAGATGAGGGAGATTTCATTATAGTAAAACTTCACACAAAATGTCTACAATAATGTTCTATACCTACAGCATGGAAAAACTTTATCATTATACTAATTCATAAAAAGGGACACATAGGGACCTGAAAAAAATATCATTCAGTTTGTTCACTCTCTGTAATATATAAGATATTTACAAAAATAATATTAGGCCAAATAGAAAGACAACTAGACTTTATCAATCATGATAAACCATTATGTATGGCATTTATAGACTATGGGAAAGCTCTTGATTCTGTCAAAACTTCAGAAATAATGAAAGCACTTTAAAAACAAGGAATAAGTGAATCTTAGGTTAGAAAAATTTAATACACACACACACACACACACACACATATATATATATATATATATATATATATATATATATATATATATATATATATATATATAGCCTATATGTATATATATATATATATATATATATATATATATATATATATATATATATATATATATATATATATATATATATATATATATATATATATATATATATATATATATATATATATATATATAAATGTATATATACACACACATACATACATATATATATATATATATATATATATATATATATATATATATATATATATATATATATATATATATATATATATATATATATATACAAGAATTACAATAATCCTGAAACTATATAAGATAGTGAAAAAACCTGATTGAGGAAAGGGTTAGACAAGGAGACCCCATCTCTTCTAAATTATCCGCAGCACGTCTAGAAGTTCTTCAAGAACTTAGATTAGAATATATAGGAATTGATATTAATGGAGAATACTTTAACAACTTTAGATTTGCAGAAGACATGGATCTGTTTAGTGAATCGTGGGAGGAATTTCAAAAGATAATAGTCTTCTTTAATGGAGAAAGCAGAAATGTAGGACTGAAAATGACTTTAAATAAAACTAAGATAATTTTCAATGTGTTACAGATACAAGAGACATTATGGTGCTTACTGTAAAGTGAATTTATCCCCTTAGTTTCAAATGACCAAAAGGTAGGTGAATGATAAGACGCCAATACAAAATTTAAATATTGTTCTGTAAAACAATTATTTACAGCAAATTGCCTTCAAACAACGTACTAAAGACATGAAAACAATACACAATTGACAAGCACGTATCAGAAAAGTAAATGATTATATGAACTTAGAAACACTATTTTCTATTTAACCCTTACAATACTAAACTTATACTTAGACTATAGACATATCAAAATAGATAGACAACTTCCCTGCCGTATACCAGGTCCTGGTAGGCTAAGTGGAGACTGATGATAGAAGTAAAATAGTAGTCAAAGAAAGGCAGGTCTGGTAAAAAGAGTGAAAGCAAGGAGTTTAAAGACAAAAAACTAATTCAAAACGACAATAGAAAATTATATACGGTGGTGAAACAATCTCATAGAAAATAAACATTTCACCTAACTGTACAATAAAATGTAAAAGGTTTAACAAATATAAATGCAGAGACAAAAGATAAGGATATTGACAAACCTCTGGAAATTGTTGATGAATATATGTATTTAGGATTTACACTAATTGTTTCCCAGGATATGATATTGAAATTAAAAGAAAGATAAGCATAGGTAGGAGAGCTTTTGGTAAACAAAATGCGATTATAAACAGTAAATTGTCATTTTCTCTAAAAAGAAAAGTATTCAATCAGATTGTATTACCAAAGCTGTACTGCCCTACTTCGTCCTAGGCATGGAATTGTCCACCAATGAAAGGTTTGCCGTTTGAAGGTGCTCGTAAAGGCTCAGGGGCAGCACCAATGGCAATGGCAACAGGACAGCAGGAATAACAGACATAAGAGACAACAGGAGTAGGGGCTGGTGGAGCAGGTACAGCAGGAACAGGAGCTGGTGCACAAGCTAATACAGGTGCAGGAGTAGGTACCATGCATATGTGACAGGTACCTAGCATATGTGACAGGTACAGGAACATTGAATCTGATATCAGGTTTAGGGCTCTTCTTGGGAGGAAGGCTTAAGCTGAGTGCATGCAGAATAGCAAGTGCACTAGGAACTATGCTGTACGGCAACACTGAAGCCTGGCAAGCCACAGTAGCCATCAGTAGGATCTATGACAAGAAATTTATTTTTTATTAAGTAGTGGTATGAAAATCAATGGAAATATAGAATATATTTACCGCTTCAAAAGTTAAAAATTGATTAGTATGATTGCTTCTCTATTCAAGAATAAAATGTTGGGCGATTAAGTTTAAAATAACTACCTAATAAGGATTTTATATATACAGTGAACCCTCGCTACTTCGCGGTTCGACAATCGCGGATTCACCACTTCGCGGGGTTTTTCCATAACCCATATATATATACATATCGCGGATTTTCCGGAAAATTCGAAAATACCGCGAAATCTGAAGACCCCCAAATACGATATTTTGTTACCTGTAATTCCATTAATACTGTAATTAGTAATATCTGCTCTTACTGATTGTTCATTGCATTACATATGATATATAATTCAGCACAGAAAGAAATAAAACACGAAAAGAGAATGTGATCATACGATAATTCAGTACGTAGTAAAATTAAATCGAACATGAAACGCAAATCAGATGCAGTCATACCATATTAGAATGGTGTGTACTGTAATGGATGTGCTTCTTTTCCATGAATCTTTTGTATGTATATGTACGTAGTACAGTACTGCATCCAATAATATTCTTTGTTGCAAAAATCACATTTCGAATAAGCGTACGAGAGAGAGAGAGAGAGAGAGAGAGAGAGAGAGAGAGAGAGAGAGAGAGAGAGAGAGAGGCGTAAAATAGCGTACGTAAATTTTTATTATTATTGTTATTATTATTATTATTATTGTTGTTGTTGTTAATAAAATTATTATTGTTATTATTATTATCATTATTATTATTATTATTACTGTACAGTATTATTATAATTATTTATTATCATTACGGTATTGTACTTAATCTACGTACGTTCAGTATGCGCGGGGCATCTTCTATGAGTAACCAACGCATCATAGTACTGTAAGACGGGTTGTGATTGGTTCAAGCGCTGATAGATGACGCATCAGAACTCAAGTTTTGTTATCTAGCCTGTGATTGGTGTTTTGCCCGCATCTTCTACCCGCAGCATCAAAGTTCTCGCGGGGCTGGATCGTTCACTTTCTCTTACCGCGTATCGCTGAGTAGACGTTCTTAAGTTTGTGAAGTTTAATCTGTGCTGTGTGTGACCTTTTTAAGTTGAACTTTTTGTTACAGTACTGTACGTAAATCCTACTGTAATGGCTCCCAAGCGTTCTGCTTCTCTTAAGGCTGGTAGTGAGCCTAAACGCCACCGAAGGATGATGACGATAGCTGAGAAGGTTACGCTTCTCGACATGTTAAAAGATGGTAGAAGTTACGCGGCCGCCAGCCGCCATTTTGGCATCAACGAATCCACCGTTCGCTACATCAAGAAGGACGAGGCGAACATTAGAAAGACGGCTGCAATCACCTTTAGCAGATCAGCGAAGCGAGTCGTTACAACGCGTAATAAAACGATCGTACGCATGGAAGGTGCTTTAGCTGTGTGGATTGCCGACTGCCGGAAGAAGAACATAGCGTTGGATATGAACACCATCCAAACAAAGGCTTTGAGTTTATATGAGAATTTTGCTGCAAAGGAACCTAAAGACGACGACGGCAGCCATGCTGAAGATGATGATGATGCAGATGATCCTCAACCAGGGACATCCACTGATTCCCAGCCTCAGAAACGTTTTTCCGCAAGCAAAGGATGGTTCGCGAAGTTTCAGAAACGCTTCGCCCTGAAAAGCGTTTCCCTGCATGGGGAGTCTGCTTCCGCTGACACTGCCGCTGCTGAAACTTACGTGAACCAGACGTTCAAGAATATTATCGCCGAAGGTGGATACAAGCCGGAACAAGTCTTTAATATGGATGAGACTGGCTTGTTTTGGAAGAGAATGCCGTCGCGAACTTTCCTGTTCAAAGAGGAAGCCAAAGCCTCTGGCTTTAAGGCATTCAAGGATCGCGTTACCCTCGTGATGTGTGGCAATGCTGCTGGATTTTTGTTAAAGCCGGGGCTTATTTATAAGTCGAAAAATCTTCGCGCTTTGAAAAATAGAAATAAGAATCTCCTTCCCGTGTACTGGATGCATAATCAAAAAGCATGGATTACGAAGATGCTGACCTCCAACTGGTTCCACCAGTGTTTTATCCCGCAAGTCAGCAAATATCTCGTAGAGAAGGGCTTGCCATTCAAGATCCTTCTCCTTATGGATAACGCTGGTGGACACGCAACTGACCTGTCGCATGAGGGCATTCAGGTTGAGTTCCTGCCACCCAACACCACGTCATTAATTCAACCGATGGACCAGGGGGTTATCAGGGCGTTCAAGGCCCTCTACACGAAGAATACCTTGGCGGACCTCGTTGCGTGTGTGGATGCTGCCCAAGATGACGAGGATGAAGATTTCAACTTGAAGGCGTACTGGCGGCAGTACACCATAGCCACGTGCCTGCAGAATATTCAGAAGGCACTTCAAGAGATGAAACCTGCAACCGTGAATGCGAGCTGGAAGAAGTTGTGGCCCGATATTGTTTACGACGACAAGGGATTTACTCCGTCGGAAATCCAACACTCTGCAATACGGAAATCTGTGCAGTTGGCTGCCATAATTGGAGGTGACGGGTTTGGCGACATGACGACTGAAGACGTCGACGAGTTGTTGGACTGCCATTCCCAGCCCCTAACTGACGCAGACCTCGAAGACCTGACGAAATCGGCAAGTGAGGAAGAGAGTGATACCCAGGAAGAGACCCAAGAAAATGTCGAAGAAACGGGCTTAACATTAGAACGGCTTGCCAAGTTCTGCAACCATATCAAGGAGGCGAAAGAAATGTTACAAGAGTGGGACGAGGATATGGTTCGCTCGATGCAATTCTCCAACAAGGTCGATGACATCATGACTCCCTACAGGATGCTCTTGGATCGAAAAACGAAGCAGCGGCAACAACTTCCGATCACAATGTTCTTCCAGCCTCGCAAAAAAGAGCCAGTTCCTCCTGCTAGTACGCCTTCGGAAGAAATTGAAGAAGTTTCCCAGGAAGAAGTTGAAGAGGTGTCCCAGGAAAAGACACCTCCGTCTGAAGAGACGTAAAATACTATCATTGACTGCACAGTAGAACACATCATCAGCTTCATCATCATCATTTCTACTGTGCAGCAAATTCATCGCCATCACCATTCAAGTTTTTCTTCAACTTCTTTCGTGGTGAGTACAGTAACAATCTTTATTTTTTACTTTAATATTCTTACTGCCTGTTTTATAGTTTAGTAATGTACGTACTGTATGCATTAAGTTAAAGGGAAGGTTTTAAAAGTCTACATGTTGTAACCTATCATATTTTATTGTTTAAAATTTACATTTACGTACGTAAAACAATCTCTCTCTCTCTCTCTCTCTCTCTCTCTCTCTCTCTCTCTCTCTCTCTCTCTCTCTCTCTCTCTTTCTCGTAAATTGTTTTCCTGCTTTGCTACGTACAATACTGTATAATTTATATTTGTAAGGTAACATATTTTGTAAATGCTTTTACTGTAAATACTGTATGTACTGTATCATTATTTATCACTATCATCATGCGCGTTAAATGCCTTGTTTGTTCTGACCGTGGTTGTTTACTGAGCGTACACGCCGTCGTTTCAGGCAGCGTCATAAAGAAAAAGATTTCATTTGGAAGTCCTAAGAAAAATACGTAAACTAAAACATTGGTAACAAGTGAGCAAGTCCTGAACGCGGACATGGTCCTCGTAGAGGACATACCTCCGCCAAGGTGACCTTGATCTTCAAATGTACTTGACCTTCACGTGACCTTGACCTTCAGGTGACCTTGACCTTCACGTGACCTTGACCTTCACGTGACCTTGACCTTCAAGTGACCTGCTTGACTTTTGACCTTCAAGTGATCTTTGTTCATTTGCCACTGATACTTAATATGACATTGATATAATGCACCAATATGACCTTGACCTTTGACCTTTATAAATTTGAACATCACCCATGGGTTGCGCCTGGACTAGGACTTCCCTGTTGGCTTATGCAAAAGTCAGTGCTTTATTTCTGTCTCTTGATATGGCCACTTATGTCATAGTGACACCAGTGACCCCTGTGACCTTGACCTTGGGGTGACCTTGACCAAAATTTAATCAGTTCTTCCATACACATTGGGGAACTACTTGGCCAAGTTTGAAGTGATTCCGTGTAGAAATGTGGCCTCTACGTTGTCCACAGACAGACAGACAAACAGAGAAACAAACAAACAAACAAACAAACAAACAAACAAACCGAACCGAAAACATACCCTCCTGGCGGAGGTAATAAAAAAATCAACATACAGTACTGTATAATCAATATAATCGATGCAAAAACTAACCTATACATATATGTGTACACTAAATGAGTTTGTTTCTTCATTATGATCAGAGATGAACGTAAACAAAACATTGGTTGCCATTTTTTATCGTGCTTTTTAGGTGTTTAGGAAACGCATGATATAAAATCGCCTTTAATATTTGTGCCTGTTTTAGTTTAGGGTGCTGTAGTACATGCATTAAGTGTTCTGTACATTAAAGGGTGGTTTGTTAACAGTACTACGTACAAGGGAAGGTTTTAAAAGTCCGAATATACATGTCAAATAAATAGGTAAATATGATGTCACTACTTCGCGGATTTTCACCTATCGCGCCCGCGTCTGGAACCTATCTACCGCGATAAACGAGGGTTCACTGTATATATATATATATATATATATATATATATATATATATATATATATATATATATATGTATGTATATATATGTGTGTGTGTGTGTGTGTGTGTGTGTGTGTGAAGAATTTTCTTCACTACTCTTCTTCTTCATAGTTTATACGTAGACTTTGTTATTGTTCGTGACGTCACGGCAGGGAAAAATGTGAGTAATGTGTCTTTCTTAAGCGAGTGTCCCAAGATTAATACTTTTGTGTTTTTTGTATACATTATTCTACCGTAAGTATTTAGGTACAGTATTTTAAATCTCTTAATTACAACTCAAGTCTGCTAGTCTAGGAGGTATGGTTGTCCACACACGTAAGCCCGACTTGCTAAATTACCTTTTAGTTTCATTTTTTATTCTGTATGCCACATGTTTAGAATTAGGATTATCTTTGCCCCCTGGAGTTGCAAGATTTCTCCTTGTATTCTAAATAAGTGTGTTGCTTGAAATTCACAAGGCACAAGGTTTTCGAGCCTGTCCTAAATGAAAGTTGGCACCTCAAGACCGTAGGCCTACGCACCAAGATACGCTTTTTTTTGGGAAGGAAGGAGGACGCAGCTGACCTGAACTCGACCTCACAAACATACAGGCCACGGTACGAAACGGAGCTGCTAAGTCAGGCTCCAACGTCAACCTCGTGTCCCACTCTCCATCACTAGCCTGCCCCCTTATACCTTAACTAACCAAGATTACGTAGAGGAGGTCAAGCAGATAACCAGTGTCAGTGCAAAGCTGCTAATTCTACTGCACGTTGGTTCCAGTCTTGGGGGCTAGTTGGAGGGGACCGTTGACTCTGCAAATTAAGTGCTGTAGGCCTAGTGAGCAAACTGAAGACCGCCACATTTAGGACACGGGCGCCCACAACAGAAAAAAAAAATCTTGTGAGTTCATTCCCCCTTTAGATAAGTTTCAATTTCTCATAAGTTAAGTTTAGGTATTATTTTGGCATTACATCTTTCGGGCTGCGTGCATGGAAATTAATGTACTCATATTTTTTTGATCTTGGTAATTGCTTGAGGTTACTGACCACATGTTGGGACCTCACAGCAGCCTACCGCACAAATTGTTGATCAGAATTTTTTGACTCTCATTTATTCTGTTTGAGGTTTAATCCACAAGTTAATTCCGTTTAACGTTTTCAATTTTTTTGTGTTGTAAATTCACTTATTCATTTTATCATATGTAAAACTTATAATTGAGTTACTGATATTTTTTTTCCAATTTTTAATTTTTTTGTGTTAAAATCATCGAGTTATTTCCATCCCTTTTCACTGTAATAAATCATTTGGAATAGATTACACATTTTGGTATCCTTAACCGCATTATATGAATTTTACCCATTTATGCTATGGGACGGGTCAGAAGTACCCAAGGTGTTGAGAGTAACCTACTCTAGACAGAGGTAAGTTGGTACCAGCGAGTGTACGCTCTTTAACTTAGTGCTTTGAAGGTGAAGATCCCCATTTAACTTTACTTTATCCTTTTATACTCCACTGTTCCCCCTTTTTTTTATTGTCTCTAATTGCATTAACGTAAGATACCTGTACAGCATCTCACTGGGGTCACTGGGACGGAGTCGAAACAGAGCCTTAGAGTGAGATGACTCTAGCCCTGACAAAGCTGGAGTAGGCCATAAATTATTTCCAATTTAACGTGTGGAGTTCTCCGGCCTCTGGACAGTAAAATTGCCTCCTTTTGTATTTAAGAGTGAAGGTTAGTGAACTATGGCAGTAAAGTATTAGCAGGGCGTTTGTGTCCCGAGAGTAAGTGCTCATTATCCTCCCCTGTTGAGCTTCGGGTAATTGCCGTAGGGAGACTTTCCTGGACTAAGTTCCCACTCAACCATTCAGATAAAAATTCTCCACACGAGTGGTCCTTCGAACCGGATCTCTCACCTTTGACTTTTGGATCATTAAATTAACGTAACCTAGCTTGATTAAGCAACAAATACCTCGCTATACCACACTTACCCACATGCACCATTCACATTGTAGAAGGTGTAATGCCCAGACTTGAGTTGGAACGAGAGAAGAGTTTTGTAATTTTATAGTAGTTGACACACGCTTAAGGAAGACAGTGTAACCAGGTTTATTTATGAGTTCTGAGACAACAAAACTTTAGATATGTTCAGGTCACCGATTTAGGTTGCATGCTACATGTTTTACTATTAACTTGCGAAGTTCTATGCCCGTCGGTTCATAGGATCTGTTCACCTAATTTTGGCATTTAACCAGAAAGCTCCGAGACACTGGAACTAAGGTATATCACTTTCGTTGTTCAGACTTCATCGTTTACTGCTCCAGGCGAGCACCTTTCATTTTGCTCTGTTCGACTTAATTTGCCAATCTATTTTTCCATAATTTTTGTACCTCGGTTTACCATCTTTTGTGCAAGTGCTGTAATTTTCTTACTAACAACTCTTGTAAGCTTAACCCTGTGTCCTTGGTCCCAGAACTTTTAGCGCGATATTGCTAAGTCTACAATTTCACGTAGACACTTAAAAATTTGTTAAAGGTCGCCTTACCCATGTGTAGCGTATCTTATTTTACTTGTGATTACCACTTAACAAGTGCGTCAATAATTTTACCCTCAGCCTTAGCGTAATTTTGCACTTTTGTCCTTTTTGTGAGAAAATTTTGTGTTTAACCTCTGTGTGAGGAAAGCTTTATGTAATGTCCTCTGTTGTGAGTGAGATTTAGTTATCCTTTGCATGAGGTAATTTCAAATTTAGCCTTAGCGCGAGTGGTGTTTGAATTGTTTTGCGATTTCCATGTGCTACTAGTCACGTTGAGTAATTGTTTGCGACTATCTAAGTTCTATTTACTTTTGTCATTTTGGTGCTAGCCTATAATGTATAGTTGTAAATTGTCATTGCCACTTACCACACTTTTTCATTGTGCCTTTAACCAATCCATGGTCACTTCTTGTGCACACATAGCCGCACAAGTTTCCCAAACCTTTCGAGTAGGCTGAGTTTCCATTCCTCAGACATACCCATAAATCTTAAGAATTTATTTAACTTTGAATTTGCAAACTCCGCACATCCAAGGGTTTCATCCAAAATGTCTTTACAAATTCTTAATCTCGGTAACCCTCCACAACCTCGGGCTGAAGCTCTCAGCTTGGAGGAACTTAACTCACGGCTTGAGCAACAGAAGGTCGATTTCAAATTTCTATGTGAGGACGCAGATCTGGCCCTCCATAGCCTAAGTTCAGTAGATCTTTCACGCATGTCGTCCCCTGGGTTGGATCACTTTAGCGTTCACATTGGAGGCATCAGGGACAAACTTAATGAATACAAACAGTTTTGGCGGTCTCATTATAAACATCCGACCGTGGTGGCGAATTACCCAATGCTGGTTGACTGTGCAAAACGAATTGAAACGGCCTTCAGTAGCATTGTGTTCCATAAGTCCACTGGCAACCAAGCCCAGAATCAAACACCTGGCGCAAACCCACAGACTGTGTATGTGTCCGTTGCCTCTGAGCCTGATCCCCCCATCTTTGAAGGTCGTAGGGAACGTTGGACGGGTTGGTGGAGCCTGTTCCGTCAAACCATCCACGAATCTCCCAAATATTCCCCAGCGGATAAGTACAAGATCCTTCTACGGTGCCTAAGAGGACCAGCCCGGCGTCTTGCTGGAAACAGGATCTGGACAGAGGGTTTGTACGAGAGGACCATCGCTAACCTCGTCCAGGAGTACGAATCCCCTGATCTTGACCGTCATTTGCTGCGTAAGAAGCTCTTTAGTATGAGTCCCCCGGCGGATGATGGCCCTGACCTCAGACGGTTTCTGATGGAGTGGAACAATGCTGAGGAAGAATACGTGCAAGTGACCAAAGCCCCCTTGTCCGAAAATCTGTTGGAGCATGCCATCCTGAGTAAGCTAAACCCCACTCTCTTGGAGACAGTTTATCGCCGTTACAATAGCACATCCGTGTCCTTGCAAGAGTTAAAGGACGGACTATACGAACATGCACGCACAAAGGAGCTAGCCAAACTGTTGTAGGAGCCAAGCAAAGACCGGCTTCCTGTTAAACCTTCTAACTCTGGAGTAAACGGCAATTCAATTACAAAATTGGCTAAGCCCTTCCATAGAACAACCAGTGATACCCTTAAGCCGAAGACACCATCCACACCAACCCAAAACCCAGCAAAACCCACTCAGAAGCGTGCACCGGAGCCGGCCAGAGCTCCCCCACCAACAGGTAACCCTGTTCGGTACAATTGTGTTTTCTGTGACCACAATGGTCACTCATCTACAAAATACCCCCGGTTTCCCGATTCAAATAGTCGATTAACACGGTTGAACCAACTAGGCTGTTGCACTAAATGTTTTTTGACGCAACATGTTGCCCGTGATTGCACCGCCCATGTTACATGCCAGAACTGCCAACGTGGCCACAAATTGCCTCTCTGCCCTAACATCGTGACCGTGGGTCACCAACCTGATGGGCCAAGAGCAGACCCACCTTCTGTTCAACTTAATCATATAGCCTCGAGTGAGACTGAACAAACCAACCAGGCAAACGAAATAAACCCTGCTGTTGTACCCACCTTCACTGGCGATCTAATTAATGGAAAACTTGAACACACCACCCGAGTTTTCCTGGATTGTGGTGCCCAACGCACGTTTGTTCATCCCAATGTAGTCAAGTCACTGAACCTTCCTCCTGTCGGAAAAATCGTGTTCCGACTCAACTCGTTCAACATGGACGAACCACCTCAATGTTCAGACTTGGTGCAGTTCAATTTGAAAATTGGTCGCCGCAAGCATAAGGTCGTTGCCATTGTCAACCCGAACGTGGGGAAGAACATAAGGACACCTGGATATACCCATGCAGTTCGCACTCTAGAGGCTAGTGGTCTACGTCTTGCAGACAGGCAGCCAGATGACAATGCCACTGGCATAGAGATCATCCTCGGAGCCGATTACCTTCCCCGACTCCTGAAGCGCACTCACAACATCAAGGGTGTCAACTTGTTCAGTTCCCCAGGTGGATATGTGGTTTGGGGAGAGCTGCCAGATTGGTCACGAGAAGGGACAGAACCCCCAGAGGTTGATAGTCTGTCGCTCACACTAAACCGCATCAGCGTAACAGACCCTGTGGGAGTAGAGCCCCCCGTCGAGAATCTTTGGAAACTCGATGCTGTGGGCATAAGCAATGAACCCTTCAGCCATCTTGAGGCACAGGCCGTTGATCTCTTCAAGCGTACTACCCGGTACGCAAACGGAAGATACACAGTGCAACTACCCTTCAAGGGTGATAGCCGACCAGAGATAAATTTTGGTAGGGCTTTTGCCCAGCTGATGTTGATATTCCTTACATATATATTTATTTATAATAGAACAAGAGAGTATAACTGGCTGTTATTAGTAATGTAACAAAGTGCTTGTTTAAAATAGACCAGTTTTATAAATATGTTAGTATATTGGGTTGTTGATCATTTACCAAAGAGCAGTTAACATTTACCTCTGGTTATGTAAATACTTATATCAGAAGTCTGTATATAGATATTGTATTAAAAGGATTACTGTAACTTCGGCTAAAGGAAATAAAGAAGGTTTAGGGACAACGGCATTATCTCTTCAGTATTCCACCAAGTACAATTGGGATATAACAAATGGTAGCAGAGACGTCATCGAATCTCGGACCTGGACATCGAGATTAACAAGTGTTTTCTTGTGATTAACAAGTTCCGAAAGTTTTGTGAAAATTTTTGTAAAGTCTAAAATGCCAGAAAACATGGAGTAAAACACCCTTACCAGGGGGTGGAGGGGTCAACCATCAGCTATGTTTAGAAGAACAAAGGAACTTGAACTTTTCCCGCCAAAAAGCTCCCCCTAAGATGATATGCGGAGTGTAAGGTTCCTCATGTAGGAAGAAGACAACAAGAGGTATTACTTATATTACCAGTATTACTACTTCTATTGAAAAGTTGACGCTGGTTGACATAAGTTGACGCTTCAAAGAAAGTTCTGAGTGAGAAGTTTTACACCCAAGAAAATTTACGAGACCTCTAGTATGCGTGTATATTTTTCTTATAATTTTCTAAAGATAAATTAAGTTAATATTTTTCAAATTTAAACATTTCGAAAATTTAAGCTGAAGGTTACCCTGAAAATTCCCCTGGTGTTTAAGAAAAATTAAATCAAAATGGATGTTATGTACAGAGGAAGCATGGACTTGAACAAAGAGATTTGTGAACTTGAAAAATATGGTCATATTCAGAAAACCGATGGTAGTTTTGTCTTTCATCATTGTAAAAATTGTGGAGGACCTTTGCTTGGTCACAAAAACGATGAAAAGATTGTGACCCAAATAGAAAATGGACCCAGGATGAAGTAGATAGGATAGAAGATATTTTATCTGCACATGGAATGTTTTCTGTAAATGTGGCACGTATGGACACAAGAAAAACAGCTATTAAATGTGATATATGTAAAAAGAATATCCTGAACAGGATGGAAAAGGAACAGCATATCAAAATTATGCATAAAGATATTTCGACAAGTGTGGTAAAAGAAGGTGCTTATGATTTAACAGCAATCATTACAATGGGAAAAACTATTGGTGAAGAAATTGCCAAAGGATTGGAAGCTAAAAGATCAACACAGATTACTAAAGCGAAACCTCCTCCAATCTGGGTTGGTCAAACTTTTGAAAAGTTTTTTCAAGAAGTAGAAGCGTGGAATACCTCGAACAAGGATGATGATTTTACGAAGTATACTGATTTAGTAGAGAGCCTGAAGAAAAATACTAATGTTAAAGATTATGTTGTTTCTGTGCTATTGGATAAAACATCTGAAGCTCTAAACAAAAACGTAGCAGCAGTTTTGGAAATTCTTAAGCAAAAGTATGCAAAAACTACAGCTGAGAAGTGTATTGATGTTCTCAAGTCAATCTTGGAATTTTCCGTAAAGGAAGAGGATACTAATGAAACTTACTGGGACAAGTTTGAAGTCTTGATCTGTGATTGTATGAGAGAGGAAGTTACTGTGCATTTGTATTACTTGTTAGGTGTTATGATGGTAGAAAAAGCATATAATCGGGGGAATATTAATGCAGAAGAGAAAAGAAGACTGATGGATGCTATGGAGACACATGATGGAACTGATAGGAGACCAAGAGAAGACAATGAAGTTTTTAATCTTCTAAAGATCGAATACAGAAAGTTAAAAATCGAAAATAACAGAAATATCAGAACTAAATTTTCAGGATCATCTGAGAATTTGTCTTCGGTTCACTATGGCGAAAATAGAAGTAGATGGCAAAGATGGCAAAATTTTAAGCAAAGGCCTGATTTTCATAGATTTCGTAGATCAGATTCTAATCCAGGATTTTGGAGGACTCACTCTGGAACATATCGGAGAGCTCCCTCGCGGACACCATCAAGACCAGGATCATCTTCGAGGCAGTCGTCCAGTTTTAGACCATACTCCAATGGTAGGCCATTTTCAACTGGAAGATCATCTTCTAATAGTAGGCCTGTGTCAAATGATCGGAAACAGCAGCAAAATTTGACAGAAAGAGTGATTAAGGTCGAAGAAAATGTAGCAAAAATCTTGGAAAAGATTGAAGAAATGTTGAAGAAAGGAAAGAATGTGAATTTTGTAAGTATGGAAGAAGTATCAGAGATCATTGATGTAGATATCAGCGATGTAATGTTTGCTAAAGAAGTTACCGAAGTAGGAGCTCTGATTTTGGATACTGGTTGTCCAAGTAGCTTAGTTGGAAAAAGTTGGCTAGAAAAATATCTGAAGAAGAATGGTATTAAGAAAGAAAATTTTCATAAAAGGAGATGTTTCCAAAAATTCAGATTTGGTCCAAGTAGAATATATGAAAGTAAGGAAATTATAGAAATACCAATAACAATAAAGGAATCTGAAAAATCTGATACTTTCAGAAGAATTTTGCTTGGAGCTTTTGTGCTGGATGCTGAAAATGTGCCATTGTTGTGTGGTAGAAATACTATGAAAAAATGGAAAATGGATCTGAGTATGCATAGAGATAAAGTGACAATCAACGACGACACAACCCGTGAGTTCGAATGTATGTATACTGCAGGAGGTCATATGGTTCTTCAGCTGTATGAGGATAGAGCATTTTGGACTACAGACGCCACTGTATTTTACTTGAAGAAGGAAGTAGATATAGAGAGTTATGAGAAGGTGAAAAAGATTCATGAAGTAACCAACCACAAGAATGAAAATCAACTACTTCATGCATATAGGAATGCAGGAAAACTTAATGAGAAAATGCGAGAAACAATAAAAGAAGTGTGTGAGAACTGCAATATATGTAAAAAATGCAAGAGATCCCAGGGCACTCCTAAAGTTGCATTACCAATAGTTTCTGATTTTAATCAGATTGTAACCATGGACTTAAAACAATATGGAGAGACTTATGTATTATGGATGATCTGTTCCTTCACCAGATTTATTCAAGGAGCTGTTTTGAAGGATAAAACCGCCGAGTCAGTGGTTGAATCTCTCAACACAGCATGGAACTGGAGGTTTGGGTTCCCTTCTCAAGGATACTGGGCAGATAACGGACCAGAGTTTAAGAACCACGAAGTTAACGAGTTTGCTTCAAAACTAGGTTTTGAAGTAAAATTTGGTCCAAATTACTCACCCTGGAGCAATGGAATAAACGAACGTAACCATTATTCTGCAGATATGACAGTGAAGAAAATTCGAGAGGCAGATAAGAAAATTGCTTTAAAGAAAGCTGTAGAGATGGCTGCTTGGACTCATAATACAAACACCAGTATTTTAGGATATAACCCTATGCAATTGGTGACAGGAAAGGCTGTAACAATACCTGGAATTTCTACAGGAAATGTCGCCACTGAGTCAATGTTTGACAGTGAGAATGTGAAGTTAATGATCGAGAGACATCACATGATCACAAAGCAATTCAGGGAAGCTGAATATTCTTCCAAGCTGAAAAGGGCTTCACAACAGCAAAACAATAAATTTAATAACATAATTTACAAAGAGGGGGATATGGTATTTTACCAAGATAAAATGAAAAAAGCTTGGTGTGGTCCAGTAAAGGTTTTCACACACAGAGGAAGAGATGTTTACATCTGGGCGAATGGCGATTTAAAGAAAGTAGCCAGTTGTAAAGTACAACTTTGCTCTCAAAGAAATATTCCTACGGAAATTTCAAGAGAAGTAAGCAACGAAGCAAAAGCAGTGGACTCTACTCCTAAAATGGCAGGAGAAGAGAAAATATCAGTGGATCCTCCAGCCAGTAATCTAAGAATGAAGACAAGATCTCAAGATGATAAAGAAGAGACTGAGAAGGATTTCATTGGAGCATTCTGGTTGACTTCAGAAAAAACAGAGTGTTTTTGTGAGGAAATAACAAGTTACGTAGTGGAATTACCTGTTAAATATCACAAGATGCCAGAAGTGTTAGAAGCAAAGAAGAAAGAATATGAAAATTTGTTACATTTTGACACTTTTGAAGAGGTGGAAGATGTAGGGCAAGAAAATATAGGCAGCAGATGGGTGATCACGAAAAAGGAGAAGCATGACGGACAAAAAAACTGATTACAAAGGGAGAATTGTCGCCAAGGGATTTCATGAGAAAGAAAAACCCCAAGCTGATTCACCAACAGCTATGCGTGAAAGCATGAAAGTCTTCTTGTCCTTGGCTGCAAATGAGAATTTTGAGCTTCAGTCTATTGACATCAAAGCAGCATTTTTGCAGTCAAACATACTTAACAGGAATGTATTTGTAGAACCTCCAAAGGATTTGAAAAAAGAAAACATTATTTGGAAACTCAGAAAACCATTATATGGATTGGATGATGCCAGTAGAAAATTTTGGCTGAAAGTTCAGCAGATTTTTAAGGAAGAAGGTCTGAAGACTGTGAGCGGAGATGAGGCATTCTACTATCAGCAGAGTGAAGGAAATCTGATTGGTATGATACTTACTCATGTAGATGACTTTTCGATAGCTGGTACAAAAGAGTTTGTAAAGAAAGTAACAGACTTGTGTAAAGAAAAATTACAGGTTTCAAAGATAGAAAAGAATAAATTTCGGTTCACAGGGATAGATATCAACAAAACAGAAACTGGAATAACAATCTCAATGGATGATTATGCGAGGAGTCTTGAGAAAGTGGAAGATATCAGGAAAGGAAAAGCTGGTGAACCTTTGACTAGTCAGGAACTGAAAGTATTTCGCAAGTATGTAGGAAAGTTTAGCTGGTTAGCAGCCAATACAAGACCTGAACTTTCTATCACAGCATTGCAGATGTCCAAGAAAAATAGTAGTGCTACATTGAAAGATCTTAAAAAGGTAAATTTTGTGATTGATAAGATAAATGAGAGGCCAAATAAAGTAGAATTTACAAGAGTTGACAAAAAAGAATATTAGAAGATATATGGATTTACAGATGCTTCCTTTAATACACATGAGAGAAGCATAAGTGGCAATCTGATTTTACTAGGAAGTAAGAGAAATGGACGTGTGGTCCCTATTTACTGGAAGTCAAAGACTATCCAGAAGGTATGTCATTCTGCAAAGGCGGCTGAAACCAGAAGTATGACTAAGATTATTGATAACAGTCAGTTTTTTGCGAGTCAGATTGAACAGTTATTATTTGGTCAGTATGGAAAGAAAATTCCAATCAAATTGTTCACAGATTCAATACCCCTGCTAGAATCTGCTGGGAGTACCAAGCAGGTTGAGGAAAGGCTTCTCAGGAACAGCATACAGGAGATGAAAGACATGTTGACTGAGGGCTGTATTGAGTCTTACAGTTGGCTGGATGGAAAGAAAGACATGATTGCAGATGTTCTAACAAAAGAATGCAAATGGAATGAAGATCTTGAAATGATAATGCAGGAAAATAAATTTAAGTTTGCAAGTAACGAGGATAATCTTGTGAAATACAAAGATGGAGAGATCATGTTAATTAACAAGACTGAAAATCAGGGAAAGTAGTAGTAACACTTTTAATGCTTAGATCATACCTGCATTAGCTATTCAGAATTGGTTTTGCCCGATGTCTGGTGCAGTACAAAATTATGTAATAATGTCATAGCATGTCTTTGTGAAGTATCTTATGTTATGCCTGTTTGAGTACCAGACTTTGCTTTTGAATATTAATATATAATATTCTTTAGTAAGCTTGTATATAGAGGAAAAAGTTTTTTTGTTAGGAGCACTATTCAGATTTTGGATAAAATGTAAATACATGTACATACCTATGTTATCTGATACAAAAAAAAAAAAAAAAAAAAAAAAAAAAGGCCCCCCGGAAATATGATATTCCTTACATATATATTTATTTATAATAGAACAAGAGAGTATAACTGGCTGTTATTAGTAATGTAACAAAGTGCTTGTTTAAAATAGACCAGTTTTATAAATATGTTAGTATATTGGGTTGTTGATCATTTAACAAAGAGCAGTTAACATTTACCTCTGGTTATGTAAATACTTATATCAGAAGTCTGTATATAGATATTGTATTAAAAGGATTACTGTAACTTCGGCTAAAGGAAATAAAGAAGGTTTAAGGACAACGGCATTATCTCTTCAGTATACCACCAAGTACAATTGGGATATAACAGATGTCCCTTAAAAAATCTAAGGACCCTCAGTTATTCATCAAGTACCAAGCCATCCTTGACGAGTACATAAAGGAAGGCTTTATCGAGCCGGTCAAGCTAGAACCTCATAATGACAGACAAATGCACTACCTACCCCATCATCCTGTCCTCAAAAATTCCACCTCCACACCAATGCGCATAGTATTCAATGCCTCGGCTAAATCGGGACCAAATTCAAGGTCTCTAAATGAATCCTTGTACACCGGCCCAAACTTGGCCTCAAAAATTCAGTCCATGATCCTCCGGTTTAGGGAAAAGCCATTTGGTTTGACGGCAGACATCTCTAAGGCTTTCCTGCGGATTGAGATCGCTCAGGAACACCGTGATTACTGTCGGTTTCTTTTCTTTAAGGACTCCAGTATGTCCGAAGTTGTTGCGTACCGCTTCAAAGTGGTCCTGTTTGGGGCCACCTCGAGCCCATATTTGCTCAACCAGACAATCCAACACCACCTGGATGCTCAAACGAGTAGTCTTGCCTCACAGCTTAAAACAAGCTTCTACGTTGACAACTTTCAACGTTGCTACGACTCGCCCACGGACATCCTTAGCGAAAGACAGTCCATAGAAAATATTATGCTGGAAGCCAACCTGCCCCTTGCCAAATGGACCACTAATGCCCCCATCTCGGGAGACTTCACCGAAACGGGCCCCCAAGATTACCTCGGTCTGGACTGGAACACCACTGATGACACATTAGCCGTCAAGCTCCCCTCAGGACTGATGTTAGAGGACTACTCACACGTCAACACCAAGAGGAAGGTTGTCTCTCTGTTTTCTTCCATTTACGACCCTATTGGCCTGATCTCGCCGGTCACTATCCTCGGCAAACTCTTCATTCAGAAACTCTGGATGATGGATCAAAGTTGGGATTCACGCCTGAGCGAAGAATTGATCTGCGAGCTCGGTGCCATTCTTAAAAAATACAAGGGTCTCGAGAACATTAAGGTGCCTCGAAATGCACATCAGGGTCACCAGGCTGCATTACATGTGTTTGCAGATGCCTCCAAGCAAGCCTTTGGAGTGGCTTGCTACGTGGTCACAATTGAAGGTAAATGCCAGCTCCTCACAGCCAAGGCACGAGTTACCCCTAAACGTATGCTGGAATTGGACGAGAGTCAGTCCATTCCCAAGCTTGAGTTGACCGCACTCCTGTTTGGATGCCGACTAGCCCAGTATCTGATAGAATTACGTCCAGAAACATACGTCTCTACGACAGTGTGGTCCGATGCCTCCACGGCCCTGCAGTGGGTACACAGCCGGCAGAGCACGTCCCCATATGTTCTCAATAGGGTTGAGGAGATAAACCGTATAAGGTTGAACTGTCGGTTGCTTCTCAAGCATGTCCCCACGTCCTGCAATCCCGCGGACCTGGCGTCGCGGGGAGTAGCCGCCAAAGTCGTCCTCAAGTCCAACTTATGGCTTCATGGACCAGCCTGGCTGATCGACGTCTCAGCTTACCCGGACCAAAGCAGATTCCCTACTGAATGGGAGATAAAAGCTTGTCCCATCAGACTTTTGCCACCGCAAACTCAGAAATTTGCTAATTTCTCATCTCTTGATGTATGCGTGTATATTTTTCTTATAATTTTCTAAAGATAAATTAAGTTAATATTTTTCAAATTTAAACATTTCGAAAATTTAAGCTGAAGGTTACCCTGAAAATTCCCCTGGTGTTTAAGAAAAATTAAATCAAAATGGATGTTATGTACAGAGGAAGCATGGACTTGAACAAAGAGATTTGTGAACTTGAAAAATATGGTCATATTCAGAAAACCGATGGTAGTTTTGTCTTTCATCATTGTAAAAATTGTGGAGGACCTTTGCTTGGTCACAAAAACGATGAAAAGGATTGTGACCCAAATAGGAAATGGACCCAGGATGAAGTAGATAGGATAGAAGATATTTTATCTGCACATGGAATGTTTTCTGTAAATGTGGCACGTATGGACACAAGAAAAACAGCTATTAAATGTGATATATGTAAAAAGAATATCCTGAACAGGATGGAAAAGGAACAGCATATCAAAATTATGCATAAAGATATTTCGACAAGTGTGGTAAAAGAAGGTGCTTATGATTTAACAGCAATCATTACAATGGGAAAAACTATTGGTGAAGAAATTGCCAAAGGATTGGAAGCTAAAAGATCAACACAGATTACTAAAGCGAAACCTCCTCCAATCTGGGTTGGTCAAACTTTTGAAAAGTTTTTTCAAGAAGTAGAAGCGTGGAATACCTCGAACAAGGATGATGATTTTACGAAGTATACTGATTTAGTAGAGAGCCTGAAGAAAAATACTAATGTTAAAGATTATGTTGTTTCTGTGCTATTGGATAAAACATCTGAAGCTCTAAACAAAAACGTAGCAGCAGTTTTGGAAATTCTTAAGCAAAAGTATGCAAAAACTACAGCTGAGAAGTGTATTGATGTTCTCAAGTCAATCTTGGAATTTTCCGTAAAGGAAGAGGATACTAATGAAACTTACTGGGACAAGTTTGAAGTCTTGATCTGTGATTGTATGAGAGAGGAAGTTACTGTGCATTTGTATTACTTGTTAGGTGTTATGATGGTAGAAAAAGCATATAATCGGGGGAATATTAATGCAGAAGAGAAAAGAAGACTGATGGATGCTATGGAGACACATGATGGAACTGATAGGAGACCAAGAGAAGACAATGAAGTTTTTAATCTTCTAAAGATCGAATACAGAAAGTTAAAAATCGAAAATAACAGAAATATCAGAACTAAATTTTCAGGATCATCTGAGAATTTGTCTTCGGTTCACTATGGCGAAAATAGAAGTAGATGGCAAAGATGGCAAAATTTTAAGCAAAGGCCTGATTTTCATAGATTTCGTAGATCAGATTCTAATCCAGGATTTTGGAGGACTCACTCTGGAACATATCGGAGAGCTCCCTCGCGGACACCATCAAGACCAGGATCATCTTCGAGGCAGTCGTCCAGTTTTAGACCATACTCCAATGGTAGGCCATTTTCAACTGGAAGATCATCTTCTAATAGTAGGCCTGTGTCAAATGATCGGAAACAGCAGCAAAATTTGACAGAAAGAGTGATTAAGGTCGAAGAAAATGTAGCAAAAATCTTGGAAAAGATTGAAGAAATGTTGAAGAAAGGAAAGAATGTGAATTTTGTAAGTATGGAAGTATCAGAGATCATTGATGTAGATATCAGCGATGTAATGTTTGCTAAAGAAGTTACCGAAGTAGGAGCTCTGATTTTGGATACTGGTTGTCCAAGTAGCTTAGTTGGAAAAAGTTGGCTAGAAAAATATCTGAAGAAGAATGGTATTAAGAAAGAAAATTTGCATAAAAGGAGATGTTTCCAAAAATTCAGATTTGGTCCAAGTAGAATATATTAAAGTAAGGAAATTATAGAAATACCAATAACAATAAAGGAATCTGAAAAATCTGATACTTTCAGAAGGATTTTGCTTGGAGCTTTTGTGCTGGATGCTGAAAATGTGCCATTGTTGTGTGGTAGAAATACTATGAAAAAATGGAAAATGGATCTGAGTATGCATAGAGATAAAGTGACAATCAACGACGACACAACCCGTGAGTTCGAATGTATGTATACTGCAGGAGGTCATATGGTTCTTCAGCTGTATGAGGATAGAGCATTTTGGACTACAGACGCCACTGTATTTTACTTGAAGAAGGAAGTAGATATAGAGAGTTATGAGAAGGTGAAAAAGATTCATGAAGTAACCAACCACAAGAATGAAAATCAACTACTTCATGCATATAGGAATGCAGGAAAACTTAATGAGAAAATGCGAGAAACAATAAAAGAAGTGTGTGAGAACTGCAATATATGTAAAAAATGCAAGAGATCCCAGGGCACTCCTAAAGTTGCATTACCAATAGTTTCTGATTTTAATCAGATTGTAACCATGGACTTAAAACAATATGGAGAGACTTATGTATTATGGATGATCTGTTCCTTCACCAGATTTATTCAAGGAGCTGTTTTGAAGGATAAAACCGCCGAGTCAGTGGTTGAATCTCTCAACACAGCATGGAACTGGAGGTTTGGGTTCTCTTCTCAAGGATACTGGGCAGATAACGGACCAGAGTTTAAGAACCACGAAGTTAACGAGTTTGCTTCAAAACTAGGTTTTGAAGTAAAATTTGGTCCAAATTACTCACCCTGGAGCAATGGAATAAACGAACGTAACCATTATTCTGCAGATATGACAGTGAAGAAAATTCGAGAGGCAGATAAGAAAATTGCTTTAAAGAAAGCTGTAGAGATGGCTGCTTGGACTCATAATACAAACACCAGTATTTTAGGATATAACCCTATGCAATTGGTGACAGGAAAGGCTGTAACAATACCTGGAATTTCTACAGGAAATGTCGCCACTGAGTCAATGTTTGACAGTGAGAATGTGAAGTTAATGATCGAGAGACATCACATGATCACAAAGCAATTCAGGGAAGCTGAATATTCTTCCAAGCTGAAAAGGGCTTCACAACAGCAAAACAATAAATTTAATAACATAATTTACAAAGAGGGGGATATGGTATTTTACCAAGATAAAATGAAAAAAGCTTGGTGTGGTCCAGTAAAGGTTTTCACACACAGAGGAAGAGATGTTTACATCTGGGCGAATGGCGATTTAAAGAAAGTAGCCAGTTGTAAAGTACAACTTTGCTCTCAAAGAAATATTCCTACGGAAATTTCAAGAGAAGTAAGCAACGAAGCAAAAGCAGTGGACTCTACTCCTAAAATGGCAGGAGAAGAGAAAATATCAGTGGATCCTCCAGCCAGTAATCTAAGAATGAAGACAAGATCTCAAGATGATAAAGAAGAGACTGAGAAGGATTTCATTGGAGCATTCTGGTTGACTTCAGAAAAAACAGAGTGTTTTTGTGAGGAAATAACAAGTTACGTAGTGGAATTACCTGTTAAATATCACAAGATGCCAGAAGTGTTAGAAGCAAAGAAGAAAGAATATGAAAATTTGTTACATTTTGACACTTTTGAAGAGGTGGAAGATGTAGGGCAAGAAAATATAGGCAGCAGATGGGTGATCACGAAAAAGGAGAAGCATGACGGACAAAAAAACTGATTACAAAGGGAGAATTGTCGCCAAGGGATTTCATGAGAAAGAAAAACCCCAAGCTGATTCACCAACAGCTATGCGTGAAAGCATGAAAGTCTTCTTGTCCTTGGCTGCAAATGAGAATTTTGAGCTTCAGTCTATTGACATCAAAGCAGCATTTTTGCAGTCAAACATACTTAACAGGAATGTATTTGTAGAACCTCCAAAGGATTTGAAAAAAGAAAACATTATTTGGAAACTCAGAAAACCATTATATGGATTGGATGATGCCAGTAGAAAATTTTGGCTGAAAGTTCAGCAGATTTTTAAGGAAGAAGGTCTGAAGACTGTGAGCGGAGATGAGGCATTCTACTATCAGCAGAGTGAAGGAAATCTGATTGGTATGATACTTACTCATGTAGATGACTTTTCGATAGCTGGTACAAAAGAGTTTGTAAAGAAAGTAACAGACTTGTGTAAAGAAAAATTACAGGTTTCAAAGATAGAAAAGAATAAATTTCGGTTCACAGGGATAGATATCAACAAAACAGAAACTGGAATAACAATCTCAATGGATGATTATGCGAGGAGTCTTGAGAAAGTGGAAGATATCAGGAAAGGAAAAGCTGGTGAACCTTTGACTAGTCAGGAACTGAAAGTATTTCGCAAGTATGTAGGAAAGTTTAGCTGGTTAGCAGCCAATACAAGACCTGAACTTTCTATCACAGCATTGCAGATGTCCAAGAAAAATAGTAGTGCTACATTGAAAGATCTTAAAAAGGTAAATTTTGTGATTGATAAGATAAATGAGAGGCCAAATAAAGTAGAATTTACAAGAGTTGACAAAAAAGAATATTAGAAGATATATGGATTTACAGATGCTTCCTTTAATACACATGAGAGAAGCATAAGTGGCAATCTGATTTTACTAGGAAGTAAGAGAAATGGACGTGTGGTCCCTATTTACTGGAAGTCAAAGACTATCCAGAAGATATGTCATTCTGCAAAGGCGGCTAAAACCAGAAGTATGACTAAGATTATTGATAACAGTCAGTTTTTTGCGAGTCAGATTGAACAGTTATTATTTGGTCAGTATGGAAAGAAAATTCCAATCAAATTGTTCACAGATTCAATACCCCTGCTAGAATCTGCTGGGAGTACCAAGCAGGTTGAGGAAAGGCTTCTCAGGAACAGCATACAGGAGATGAAAGACATGTTGACTGAGGGCTGTATTGAGTCTTACAGTTGGCTGGATGGAAAGAAAGACATGATTGCAGATGTTCTAACAAAAGAATGCAAATGGAATGAAGATCTTGAAATGATAATGCAGGAAAATAAATTTAAGTTTGCAAGTAACGAGGATAATCTTGTGAAATACAAAGATGGAGAGATCATGTTAATTAACAAGACTGAAAATCAGGGAAAGTAGTAGTAACACTTTTAATGCTTAGATCATACCTGCATTAGCTATTCAGAATTGGTTTTGCCCGATGTCTGGTGCAGTACAAAATTATGTAATAATGTCATAGCATGTCTTTGTGAAGTATCTTATGTTATGCCTGTTTGAGTACCAGACTTTGCTTTTGAATATTAATATATAATATTCTTTAGTAAGCTTGTATATAAAGGAAAAAGTTTTTTTGTTAGGAGCACTATTCAGATTTTGGATAAAATGTAAATACATATACATACCTATGTTATCTGATACAAAAAAAAAAAAAAGAAAAAAAAAAAAAAAAAAAAAAGGCCCCCCGGAAATATGATATTCCTTACATATATATTTATTTATAATAGAACAAGAGAGTATAACTGGCTGTTATTAGTAATGTAACAAAGTGCTTGTTTAAAATAGACCAGTTTTATAAATATGTTAGTATATTGGGTTGTTGATCATTTAACAAAGAGCAGTTAACATTTACCTCTGGTTATGTAAATACTTATATCAGAAGTCTGTATATAGATATTGTATTAAAAGGATTACTGTAACTTCGGCTAAAGGAAATAAAGAAGGTTTAAGGACAACGGCATTATCTCTTCAGTATACCACCAAGTACAATTGGGATATAACAGATGTCCCTTAAAAAATCTAAGGACCCTCAGTTATTCATCAAGTACCAAGCCATCCTTGACGAGTACATAAAGGAAGGCTTTATCGAGCCGGTCAAGCTAGAACCTCATAATGACAGACAAATGCACTACCTACCCCATCATCCTGTCCTCAAAAATTCCACCTCCACACCAATGCGCATAGTATTCAATGCCTCGGCTAAATCGGGACCAAATTCAAGGTCTCTAAATGAATCCTTGTACACCGGCCCAAACTTGGCCTCAAAAATTCAGTCCATGATCCTCCGGTTTAGGGAAAAGCCATTTGGTTTGACGGCAGACATCTCTAAGGCTTTCCTGCGGATTGAGATCGCTCAGGAACACCGTGATTACTGTCGGTTTCTTTTCTTTAAGGACTCCAGTATGTCCGAAGTTGTTGCGTACCGCTTCAAAGTGGTCCTGTTTGGGGCGACCTCGAGCCCATATTTGCTCAACCAGACAATCCAACACCACCTGGATGCTCAAACGAGTAGTCTTGCCTCACAGCTTAAAACAAGCTTCTACGTTGACAACTTTCAACGTTGCTACGACTCGCCCACGGACATCCTTAGCGAAAGACAGTCCATAGAAAAAATTATGCTGGAAGCCAACCTGCCCCTTGCCAAATGGACCACTAATGCCCCCATCTCGGGAGACTTCACCGAAACGGGCCCCCAAGATTACCTCGGTCTGGACTGGAACACCACTGATGACACATTAGCCGTCAAGCTCCCCTCAGGACTGATGTTAGAGGACTACTCACACGTCAACACCAAGAGGAAGGTTGTCTCTCTGTTTTCTTCCATTTACGACCCTATTGGCCTGATCTCGCCGGTCACTATCCTCGGCAAACTCTTCATTCAGAAACTCTGGATGATGGATCAAAGTTGGGATTCACGCCTGAGCGAAGAATTGATCTGCGAGCTCGGTGCCATTCTTAAAAAATACAAGGGTCTCGAGAACATTAAGGTGCCTCGAAATGCACATCAGGGTCACCAGGCTGCATTACATGTGTTTGCAGATGCCTCCAAGCAAGCCTTTGGAGTGGCTTGCTACGTGGTCACAATTGAAGGTAAATGCCAGCTCCTCACAGCCAAGGCACGAGTTACCCCTAAACGTATGCTGGAATTGGACGAGAGTCAGTCCATTCCCAAGCTTGAGTTGACCGCACTCCTGTTTGGATGCCGACTAGCCCAGTATCTGATAGAATTACGTCCAGAAACATACGTCTCTACGACAGTGTGGTCCGATGCCTCCACGGCCCTGCAGTGGGTACACAGCCGGCAGAGCACGTCCCCATATGTTCTCAATAGGGTTGAGGAGATAAACCGTATAAGGTTGAACTGTCGGTTGCTTCTCAAGCATGTCCCCACGTCCTGCAATCCCGCGGACCTGGCGTCGCGGGGAGTAGCCGCCAAAGTCGTCCTCAAGTCCAACTTATGGCTTCATGGACCAGCCTGGCTGATCGACGTCTCAGCTTACCCGGACCAAAGCAGATTCCCTACTGAATGGGAGATAAAAGCTTGTCCCATCAGACTTTTGCCACCGCAAACTCAGAAATTTGCTAATTTCTCATCTCTTGATGTATGCGTGTATATTTTTCTTATAATTTTCTAAAGATAAATTAAGTTAATATTTTTCAAATTTAAACATTTCGAAAATTTAAGCTGAAGGTTACCCTGAAAATTCCCCTGGTGTTTAAGAAAAATTAAATCAAAATGGATGTTATGTACAGAGGAAGCATGGACTTGAACAAAGAGATTTGTGAACTTGAAAAATATGGTCATATTCAGAAAACCGATGGTAGTTTTGTCTTTCATCATTGTAAAAATTGTGGAGGACCTTTGCTTGGTCACAAAAACGATGAAAAGGATTGTGACCCAAATAGGAAATGGACCCAGGATGAAGTAGATAGGATAGAAGATATTTTATCTGCACATGGAATGTTTTCTGTAAATGTGGCACGTATGGACACAAGAAAAACAGCTATTAAATGTGATATATGTAAAAAGAATATCCTGAACAGGATGGAAAAGGAACAGCATATCAAAATTATGCATAAAGATATTTCGACAAGTGTGGTAAAAGAAGGTGCTTATGATTTAACAGCAATCATTACAATGGGAAAAACTATTGGTGAAGAAATTGCCAAAGGATTGGAAGCTAAAAGATCAACACAGATTACTAAAGCGAAACCTCCTCCAATCTGGGTTGGTCAAACTTTTGAAAAGTTTTTTCAAGAAGTAGAAGCGTGGAATACCTCGAACAAGGATGATGATTTTACGAAGTATACTGATTTAGTAGAGAGCCTGAAGAAAAATACTAATGTTAAAGATTATGTTGTTTCTGTGCTATTGGATAAAACATCTGAAGCTCTAAACAAAAACGTAGCAGCAGTTTTGGAAATTCTTAAGCAAAAGTATGCAAAAACTACAGCTGAGAAGTGTATTGATGTTCTCAAGTCAATCTTGGAATTTTCCGTAAAGGAAGAGGATACTAATGAAACTTACTGGGACAAGTTTGAAGTCTTGATCTGTGATTGTATGAGAGAGGAAGTTACTGTGCATTTGTATTACTTGTTAGGTGTTATGATGGTAGAAAAAGCATATAATCGGGGGAATATTAATGCAGAAGAGAAAAGAAGACTGATGGATGCTATGGAGACACATGATGGAACTGATAGGAGACCAAGAGAAGACAATGAAGTTTTTAATCTTCTAAAGATCGAATACAGAAAGTTAAAAATCAAAAATAACAGAAATATCAGAACTAAATTTTCAGGATCATCTGAGAATTTGTCTTCGGTTCACTATGGCGAAAATAGAAGTAGATGGCAAAGATGGCAAAATTTTAAGCAAAGGCCTGATTTTCATAGATTTCGTAGATCAGATTCTAATCCAGGATTTTGGAGGACTCACTCTGGAACATATCGGAGAGCTCCCTCGCGGACACCATCAAGACCAGGATCATCTTCGAGGCAGTCGTCCAGTTTTAGACCATACTCCAATGGTAGGCCATTTTCAACTGGAAGATCATCTTCTAATAGTAGGCCTGTGTCAAATGATCGGAAACAGCAGCAAAATTTGACAGAAAGAGTGATTAAGGTCGAAGAAAATGTAGCAAAAATCTTGGAAAAGATTGAAGAAATGTTGAAGAAAGGAAAGAATGTGAATTTTGTAAGTATGGAAGAAGTATCAGAGATCATTGATGTAGATATCAGCGATGTAATGTTTGCTAAAGAAGTTACCGAAGTAGGAGCTCTGATTTTGGATACTGGTTGTCCAAGTAGCTTAGTTGGAAAAAGTTGGCTAGAAAAATATCTGAAGAAGAATGGTATTAAGAAAGAAAATTTGCATAAAAGGAGATGTTTCCAAAAATTCAGATTTGGTCCAAGTAGAATATATGAAAGTAAGGAAATTATAGAAATACCAATAACAATAAAGGAATCTGAAAAATCTGATACTTTCAGAAGGATTTTGCTTGGAGCTTTTGTGCTGGATGCTGAAAATGTGCCATTGTTGTGTGGTAGAAATACTATGAAAAAATGGAAAATGGATCTGAGTATGCATAGAGATAAAGTGACAATCAACGACGACACAACCCGTGAGTTCGAATGTATGTATACTGCAGGAGGTCATATGGTTCTTCAGCTGTATGAGGATAGAGCATTTTGGACTACAGACGCCACTGTATTTTACTTGAAGAAGGAAGTAGATATAGAGAGTTATGAGAAGGTGAAAAAGATTCATGAAGTAACCAACCACAAGAATGAAAATCAACTACTTCATGCATATAGGAATGCAGGAAAACTTAATGAGAAAATGCGAGAAACAATAAAAGAAGTGTGTGAGAACTGCAATATATGTAAAAAATGCAAGAGATCCCAGGGCACTCCTAAAGTTGCATTACCAATAGTTTCTGATTTTAATCAGATTGTAACCATGGACTTAAAACAATATGGAGAGACTTATGTATTATGGATGATCTGTTCCTTCACCAGATTTATTCAAGGAGCTGTTTTGAAGGATAAAACCGCCGAGTCAGTGGTTGAATCTCTCAACACAGCATGGAACTGGAGGTTTGGGTTCCCTTCTCAAGGATACTGGGCAGATAACGGACCAGAGTTTAAGAACCACGAAGTTAACGAGTTTGCTTCAAAACTAGGTTTTGAAGTAAAATTTGGTCCAAATTACTCACCCTGGAGGAATGGAATAAACGAACGTAACCATTATTCTGCAGATATGACAGTGAAGAAAATTCGAGAGGCAGATAAGAAAATTGCTTTAAAGAAAGCTGTAGAGATGGCTGCTTGGACTCATAATACAAACACCAGTATTTTAGGATATAACCCTATGCAATTGGTGACAGGAAAGGCTGTAACAATACCTGGAATTTCTACAGGAAATGTCGCCACTGAGTCAATGTTTGACAGTGAGAATGTGAAGTTAATGATCGAGAGACATCACATGATCACAAAGCAATTCAGGGAAGCTGAATATTCTTCCAAGCTGAAAAGGGCTTCACAACAGCAAAACAATAAATTTAATAACATAATTTACAAAGAGGGGGATATGGTATTTTACCAAGATAAAATGAAAAAAGCTTGGTGTGGTCCAGTAAAGGTTTTCACACACAGAGGAAGAGATGTTTACATCTGGGCGAATGGCGATTTAAAGAAAGTAGCCAGTTGTAAAGTACAACTTTGCTCTCAAAGAAATATTCCTACGGAAATTTCAAGAGAAGTAAGCAACGAAGCAAAAGCAGTGGACTCTACTCCTAAAATGGCAGGAGAAGAGAAAATATCAGTGGATCCTCCAGCCAGTAATCTAAGAATGAAGACAAGATCTCAAGATGATAAAGAAGAGACTGAGAAGGATTTCATTGGAGCATTCTGGTTGACTTCAGAAAAAACAGAGTGTTTTTGTGAGGAAATAACAAGTTACGTAGTGGAATTACCTGTTAAATATCACAAGATGCCAGAAGTGTTAGAAGCAAAGAAGAAAGAATATGAAAATTTGTTACATTTTGACACTTTTGAAGAGGTGGAAGATGTAGGGCAAGAAAATATAGGCAGCAGATGGGTGATCACGAAAAAGGAGAAGCATGACGGACAAAAAAACTGATTACAAAGGGAGAATTGTCGCCAAGGGATTTCATGAGAAAGAAAAACCCCAAGCTGATTCACCAACAGCTATGCGTGAAAGCATGAAAGTCTTCTTGTCCTTGGCTGCAAATGAGAATTTTGAGCTTCAGTCTATTGACATCAAAGCAGCATTTTTGCAGTCAAACATACTTAACAGGAATGTATTTGTAGAACCTCCAAAGGATTTGAAAAAAGAAAACATTATTTGGAAACTCAGAAAACCATTATATGGATTGGATGATGCCAGTAGAAAATTTTGGCTGAAAGTTCAGCAGATTTTTAAGGAAGAAGGTCTGAAGACTGTGAGCGGAGATGAGGCATTCTACTATCAGCAGAGTGAAGGAAATCTGATTGGTATGATACTTACTCATGTAGATGACTTTTCGATAGCTGGTACAAAAGAGTTTGTAAAGAAAGTAACAGACTTGTGTAAAGAAAAATTACAGGTTTCAAAGATAGAAAAGAATAAATTTCGGTTCACAGGGATAGATATCAACAAAACAGAAACTGGAATAACAATCTCAATGGATGATTATGCGAGGAGTCTTGAGAAAGTGGAAGATATCAGGAAAGGAAAAGCTGGTGAACCTTTGACTAGTCAGGAACTGAAAGTATTTCGCAAGTATGTAGGAAAGTTTAGCTGGTTAGCAGCCAATACAAGACCTGAACTTTCTATCACAGCATTGCAGATGTCCAAGAAAAATAGTAGTGCTACATTGAAAGATCTTAAAAAGGTAAATTTTGTGATTGATAAGATAAATGAGAGGCCAAATAAAGTAGAATTTACAAGAGTTGACAAAAAAGAATATTAGAAGATATATGGATTTACAGATGCTTCCTTTAATACACATGAGAGAAGCATAAGTGGCAATCTGATTTTACTAGGAAGTAAGAGAAATGGACGTGTGGTCCCTATTTACTGGAAGTCAAAGACTATCCAGAAGGTATGTCATTCTGCAAAGGCGGCTGAAACCAGAAGTATGACTAAGATTATTGATAACAGTCAGTTTTTTGCGAGTCAGATTGAACAGTTATTATTTGGTCAGTATGGAAAGAAAATTCCAATCAAATTGTTCACAGATTCAATACCCCTGCTAGAATCTGCTGGGAGTACCAAGCAGGTTGAGGAAAGGCTTCTCAGGAACAGCATACAGGAGATGAAAGACATGTTGACTGAGGGCTGTATTGAGTCTTACAGTTGGCTGGATGGAAAGAAAGACATGATTGCAGATGTTCTAACAAAAGAATGCAAATGGAATGAAGATCTTGAAATGATAATGCAGGAAAATAAATTTAAGTTTGCAAGTAACGAGGATAATCTTGTGAAATACAAAGATGGAGAGATCATGTTAATTAACAAGACTGAAAATCAGGGAAAGTAGTAGTAACACTTTTAATGCTTAGATCATACCTGCATTAGCTATTCAGAATTGGTTTTGCCCGATGTCTGGTGCAGTACAAAATTATGTAATAATGTCATAGCATGTCTTTGTGAAGTATCTTATGTTATGCCTGTTTGAGTACCAGACTTTGCTTTTGAATATTAATATATAATATTCTTTAGTAAGCTTGTATATAGAGGAAAAAGTTTTTTTGTTAGGAGCACTATTCAGATTTTGGATAAAATGTAAATACATGTACATACCTATGTTATCTGATACAAAAAAAAAAAAAAAAAAAAAAAAAAAAAAAAAAAGGCCCCCCGGAAATATGATATTCCTTACATATATATTTATTTATAATAGAACAAGAGAGTATAACTGGCTGTTATTAGTAATGTAACAAAGTGCTTGTTTAAAATAGACCAGTTTTATAAATATGTTAGTATATTGGGTTGTTGATCATTTAACAAAGAGCAGTTAACATTTACCTCTGGTTATGTAAATACTTATATCAGAAGTCTGTATATAGATATTGTATTAAAAGGATTACTGTAACTTCGGCTAAAGGAAATAAAGAAGGTTTAAGGACAACGGCATTATCTCTTCAGTATACCACCAAGTACAATTGGGATATAACAGATGTCCCTTAAAAAATCTAAGGACCCTCAGTTATTCATCAAGTACCAAGCCATCCTTGACGAGTACATAAAGGAAGGCTTTATCGAGCCGGTCAAGCTAGAACCTCATAATGACAGACAAATGCACTACCTACCCCATCATCCTGTCCTCAAAAATTCCACCTCCACACCAATGCGCATAGTATTCAATGCCTCGGCTAAATCGGGACCAAATTCAAGGTCTCTAAATGAATCCTTGTACACCGGCCCAAACTTGGCCTCAAAAATTCAGTCCATGATCCTCCGGTTTAGGGAAAAGCCATTTGGTTTGACGGCAGACATCTCTAAGGCTTTCCTGCGGATTGAGATCGCTCAGGAACACCGTGATTACTGTCGGTTTCTTTTCTTTAAGGACTCCATTATGTCCGAAGTTGTTGCGTACCGCTTCAAAGTGGTCCTGTTTGGGGCGACCTCGAGCCCATATTTGCTCAACCAGACAATCCAACACCACCTGGATGCTCAAACGAGTAGTCTTGCCTCACAGCTTAAAACAAGCTTCTACGTTGACAACTTTCAACGTTGCTACGACTCGCCCACGGACATCCTTAGCGAAAGACAGTCCATAGAAAAAATTATGCTGGAAGCCAACCTGCCCCTTGCCAAATGGACCACTAATGCCCCCATCTCGGGAGACTTCACCGAAACGGGCCCCCAAGATTACCTCGGTCTGGACTGGAACACCACTGATGACACATTAGCCGTCAAGCTCCCCTCAGGACTGATGTTAGAGGACTACTCACACGTCAATACCAAGAGGAAGGTTGTCTCTCTGTTTTCTTCCATTTACGACCCTATTGGCCTGATCTCGCCGGTCACTATCCTCGGCAAACTCTTCATTCAGAAACTCTGGATGATGGATCAAAGTTGGGATTCACGCCTGAGCGAAGAATTGATCTGCGAGCTCGGTGCCATTCTTAAAAAATACAAGGGTCTCGAGAACATTAAGGTGCCTCGAAATGCACATCAGGGTCACCAGGCTGCATTACATGTGTTTGCAGATGCCTCCAAGCAAGCCTTTGGAGTGGCTTGCTACGTGGTCACAATTGAAGGTAAATGCCAGCTCCTCACAGCCAAGGCACGAGTTACCCCTAAACGTATGCTGGAATTGGACGAGAGTCAGTCCATTCCCAAGCTTGAGTTGACCGCACTCCTGTTTGGATGCCGACTAGCCCAGTATCTGATAGAATTACGTCCAGAAACATACGTCTCTACGACAGTGTGGTCCGATGCCTCCACGGCCCTGCAGTGGGTACACAGCCGGCAGAGCACGTCCCCATATGTTCTCAATAGGGTTGAGGAGATAAACCGTATAAGGTTGAACTGTCGGTTGCTTCTCAAGCATGTCCCCACGTCCTGCAATCCCGCGGACCTGGCGTCGCGGGGAGTAGCCGCCAAAGTCGTCCTCAAGTCCAACTTATGGCTTCATGGACCAGCCTGGCTGATCGACGTCTCAGCTTACCCGGACCAAAGCAGATTCCCTACTGAATGGGAGATAAAAGCTTGTCCCATCAGACTTTTGCCACCGCAAACTCAGAAATTTGCTAATTTCTCATCTCTTGATGAGGCAGTTAGGAGCTATGCAGCCTTGCTGCGCCTGACGAGCGGATGGGCCGAGCACAAATTCCCCCATTTATTCCAAAGGTTCCCACGAAGACCACTTACCGCCATCATTCGTGTGTCACAGGGAGCCAGTTACCCCCAAATATTACGACAATTGCAAGGTAAACCCGCCTTGTTGACGTCCGATGAACGAGGCTTTATCGGACAACGGAATCCCTATATTGACAATAACGGTGTTCTAAGAGGTCGATCCCGCCTCAGTGATGCACCCCCGGAGTCCGGCTACATGGACCCCATTCTCCTAGAGTCCCACTGTGCTCTCTGGAAACTTATTGTTGAGCATTGGCATGAAGTGCTGCTGCACTGTAACACCTCCACTCTTCTTGTTCACTTGCGCAAGGAATTTTGGGTTCCCCAAATGCGCCAGCAAGTGAAGAAGATTCTCAAACGGTGCATACATTGCAAAAGAGTACAAGGCCAGCCATACCCAACACCGCTGTTGGCTCCAGTCCACCCTAACCGCCTCAATGCTGAGGTCCCTTTCAGAGTAACTGGACTGGACTACACTGGTGGCTTCAAGGTTCACCATTCAAATGTGGACATTGTGTACGTACTGCTGTTTACTTGCGCGGCCACGCGGGCAATAGCTTTAGAAACTACTACTTCCTTGACAGTTGTGGAACTAGTCCAAGCGATACGAAGGTTCGCTGCCCGATTTGGGATGCCACAGTGCCTTGTGTCTGACAATGCCTCAACCTTTCAAGCTGGTCAGACACTCTTGACAGAACTCATGCAACACCCTGTTATCGACGGGTTCAAACGGGCCCACAACCTCACTTGGAAGTTCATCACTCTTCGAGCCCCGTGGCAAGGAGGGTTTTACGAGCGCTTGATTGGGTTTACCAAACTCAACTTGCGCAAAGCCACTTACCGTTGCCACCCTACGTATGATGAGTTTGTGACCTTGGTCCGAGAAGTAGAATGCGTGGTGAATGATCGGCCTCTAACATATCTGGATGCTGACGACCCCACTGATACGCCTTTGACCCCAAGCCACCTACTCTATGGTCGAACCCTCTCATTGGCACCTCAAGTCCACCTGGCTGACTTGACTGATCCTACTTTTCGAGAAGGGGACATCCTCCGCAAAGATTACCAGAAGCTGACCAACATGCAGCAAACATTCCTGAAGAGATGGAAGTACGACTATGTCAGTTCCCTTCGAGAACGACACCAGAAGTCTAGTCGCCTCCACCCGAACATCCCCAGAGTTGGAGATTTATGCTTGTTGATTCTGGACGAGGTCAATCGAGAGGAGTACCCTTTGACCCGTATACTCGAAGTATACCCAGGTCGAGATGGACACATTAGAACAGTCAAGGTCCGCTCTGCAAATGGAGAGTATGTACATCCAGTCAACCGACTCATACCTTTGGAGGTTAACGAAAATGGCCAAACACTATCCGAACCAAGTGAGGAGGAACCTCCTAACACCCCTCCCTCGAAAATCTCGACAGTCCTCCTAGAGACCAACTGGCCGAGAGAAATGATGAGACCACAGCCGAAGCTAGGTCTCCTGTAGTCATCGCGGCACCCCGCCACGACAGGCCTACACGGGCCTCTGCTGAACGTGCACGAGCCCTATTCCAGGAGATCTTGTAGTAGCTTTACATAGTCTTCATCAACCATGTGAAGGACTGCTGAAGTTTTTGATTTGTCCTTCCCTCCGCTCTTATCTTGCAGTTGTAGTTACCCTTTTGTACTAAGTCACAGTTAACTGTGTTTTACTTCCGCTTGTATACGTACCACTTTTGTTTGACTCTCGCTTGTAAATCGTACTTCGCACTCATCTCGTACGCGGTTGCGGTTCAACTTAATGCCAATTGCTGACATAGCATAGCGCAACTAGTCACATTCATTCTTTATTCATTTAGTATACTCATCTCATATACTAACACCTAATCCACATTGCATTAGTCTACACTAACCCTTCTCCTTTTCCTCCCTTTATCCCCAGGGTGTGAAGAATTTTCTTCACTACTCTTCTTCTTCATAGTTTATACGTAGACTTTGTTATTGTTCGTGACGTCACGGCAGGGAAAAATGTGAGTAATGTGTCTTTCTTAAGCGAGTGTCCCAAGATTAATACTTTTGTGTTTTTTGTATACATTATTCTACCGTAAGTATTTAGGTACAGTATTTTAAATCTCTTAATTACAACTCAAGTCTGCTAGTCTAGGAGGTATGGTTGTCCACACACGTAAGCCCGACTAGCTAAATTACCTTTTAGTTTCATTTTTTATTCTGTATGCCACATGTTTAGAATTAGGATTATCTTTGCCCCCTGGAGTTGCAAGATTTCTCCTTGTATTCTAAATAAGTGTGTTGCTTGAAATTCACAAGGCACAAGGTTTTCGAGCCTGTCCTAAATGAGAGTTGGCACCTCAAGACCATAGGCCTACGCACCAAGATACGCTTTTTTTTGGGAAGGAAGGAGGACGCAGCTGACCTGAACTCGACCTCACAAACATACAGGCCACGGTACGAAACGGAGCTGCTAAGTCAGGCTCCAACGTCAACCTCGTGTCCCACTCTCCATCACTAGCCTGCCCCCTTATACCTTAACTAACCAAGATTACGTAGAGGAGGTCAAGCAGATAACCAGTGTCAGTGCAAAGCTGCTAATTCTACTGCACGTCGGTTCCAGTCTTGGGGGCTAGTTGGAGGGGACCGTTGACTCTGCAAATTAAGTGCTGTAGGCCTAGTGAGCAAACTGAAGACCGTCACATTTAGGACACGGGCCCCCACAAAAGAAAAAAAAAATCTTGTGAGTTCAACTAATGGCCATTCCCCCTTTAGATAAGTTTCAATTTCTCATAAGTTAAGTTTAGGTATTATTTTGGCATTACATCTTTCGGGCTGCGTGCATGGAAATTAATGTACTCATATTTTTTTTGATCTTGGTAATTGCTTGAGGTTACTGACCACATGTTGGGACCTCACAGCAGCCTACCGCACAAATTGTTGATTAGAATTTTTTGACTCTCATTTATTCTGTTTGAGGTTTAATCCACAAGTTAATTCCGTTTAACGTTTTCAATTTTTTTGTGTTGTAAATTCACTTATTCATTTTATCATATGTAAAACTTATAATTGAGTTACTGATATTTTTTTTCCAATTTTTAATTTTGTTGTGTTAAAATCATCGAGTTATTTCCATCCCTTTTCACTGTAATAAATCATTTGGAATAGATTACACATTTTGGTATCCTTAACCGCATTATATGAATTTTACCCATTTATGCTATGGAACGGGTCAGAAGTACCCAAGGTGTTGAGAGTAACCTACTCTAGACAGAGGTAAGTTGGTATCAGCGAGTGTACGCTCTTTAACTTAATGCTTTGAAGGTGAAGATCCCCATTTAACTTTACTTTATCCTTTTATACTCCACTGTTCCCCCTTTTTTTTATTGTCTCTAATTGCATTAACGTAAGATACCTGTACAGCATCTCACTGGGGTCACTGGGACGGAGTCGAAACAGAGCCTTAGAGTGAGATGACTCTAGCCCTGACAAAGCTAGAGTAGGCCATAAATTATTTCCAATTTAACGTGTGGAGTTCTCCGGCCTCTGGACAGTAAAATTGCCTCCTTTTGTATTTAAGAGTGAAGGTTAGTGAACTATGGCAGTAAAGTATTAGAAGGGCGTTTGTGTCCCGAGAGTAAGTGCTCATTATCCTCCCCTGTTGAGCTTCGGGTAATTACCGTAGGGAGACTTTCCTGGACTAAGTTCCCACTCAACCATTCAGATAAAAATTCTCCACAATATATTTCAAGGTTAGACGGTAAAAATAAATAGAATGTCTGCATCCTGATAAGTAAAATTCATCTTTCTTGAGACAATGCTGTCGTTCCTATTTGAAATAGTTCTACCAAGCTAAGATCTTAGGATGCAGGGAAGACATTTTGAACATTTTTGTAATTACATCAAGAAGTATTTGCTATTAATTGTCCTTCTAATGTGTAAGAAGCTTCTTACAGGGGCGGCTCTAGGGTTTCTTGTGCCCTAGGCTAATATTTTAATTTGCACCCCCAGGCCCACCAGCTAGGAGGTCTGGGGTGAGCAGTAGCTAGTAGTTCCCCATTGGGTGACATTTCGGGATAGTTTGATTGTAAATCCATCTTCCAAATATTAAGTTGAAATGCATTAAGCGCACACACACACACACACACACACATATATATATATATATATATATATATATATATATATATATATATATATATATATATATATATATATATATATATATATATATTAAATCTAGGTTAAAGTTTACAACAATTCCATCACTATTTTTTAATATGTAACCATTGCAAGGGCAATTTTGATGCCTATAAAGATATAGTAGAAAATGGCATTAAATAGAGCAAAACAATGAATTTTGCTTATAATCTATTTAAAAAATTGTTATTTAACCCGAGAAATGCGGCAATGTCATTTTACTACTGTCCCATGGTGCGGCTATCTTGACAAAAATACAATGTTTCAGAATCTAACCCATAACTATACCAATGTTTTTTTTAATAACTTTGTACATGTATCATCCAAATATTTCATCCGACCTCTTGTTTGTTATTTTGATATAAACCATCAAAGTTAATTTTAAAGCGCGACGTGGCCTCTTACGTGATGGCCAATTGGTGAGTCTGGATTGTCTTTCATGGGTGGTTGTGTGTGTGTGGGGGGGGGGTAGTATATTGGGTATCACCCACGGTATCACGGGACTGTTTGCGCCCGGCAGAGGTTAGCGATTTTTATTTACTACATTCCGTACTTTGTAATGAAGGTTTTAGGCTATTTTTAACAAATAGACTTTACTATATATTGAAAAGTGTAGTGATAAAAAAAAACTTTATATTTTCAAATCCTATGATATAGAATTGTATCTATTCTTGAAATAATAATGATAATTTTAGTTGATGTAGTCACATTTACTATTTACAAACACTTTATTTGTGTGAAGAATTTATTTCACTCTTCTTCTTTCAATCGTATTTTTAGCTCTCTTGTACTAATACTATAGCTACCCCTTAAACATTCTCTTCTACATTCAATTTTCTTTAACGAACATAGGGGGGACTAATCTAAACTTGTTGACAGTGGCGCACGCCATGCTCGTGACGTCATAGCGTAGATACGCCACAGAGGGCCTTAGTGGTAACCCCGGCGTATGTTGGTTCTTTCCTTAAACTACGTGGGTCGAGATTAAATTCATAAACTGAATTTTGAATATAGCAATACTGCTGAATTAATGCATCTTATATTTCCCAATACCAATTAAGGTTTGTTAATTTTAAGATGTATGCCCATCGCACCAGTCCATTGCTAATTAATCATTCTAAAATTAATTTTTAGCAAGCCAGAATAGGTAGGATTGTTGTATATATAAACTCCCTTAGAGCAGCAAGATTTATCTGAGTATTTAGTACAAAATCCTGCCTCCTCTGCACTCCTTGCAACAATATATTGCCCTGTCCTTAAGTCCCGATATGGCACCCCCAATGGATTACCGTGCGCATCAAGCTCCTCACCTGTCTGGAAAGGTGAAGCCAGGTGATCTCTTCGACCTTAGCGTCGAGCCCCATCGAACTAGAAGCTGCCCTGGCCTACGGACCTGCCTGGTCACTTGGTCAGTGAATTCGTGCACCTCTGGCTCACCCCCATCCCCCTCTTCCAAAACGTGACTCACCAAGGAGTCCTGTGGCTGCCGGCTGGAGACTGTGAAGGAGTGGAACCTGGAAACCTAGTGCCACAAACGAGGATTCTTGGGGTGGGCCAGTAAAGAGTGCAAAGTGCCTCCAGGTCAACAGCTATCACGGGCATAGGACCAATCATCAAAGGAGTGCAGGTACTACATCAATAGCCATTTAGTTTTCCCCCATTTTTTATTAGCTTAGACTAATTTTAACTTTATAGGGAACCTGGCTTTTACACTATTCGGACTGTGTGCGGTGGGATTGTGTGTATATATTTTTCCATTATTATTTCTTGCTTGGAGACTAACACAGTCTCTGGGTCACATGGGCCACGTGTCCGACCCCATTTCGATTTTTTTTTATTATTGCAGACCACGGGTCTAACTAACTAATTTTCATCATTTTGAATTGCATTTTTATGATTCCATTTTGTCTTTGTTAAGATGTCCGTTTCTTTGATGTAAATTTGTGAATAAATCAATATTAGGTTAATTAAACCTCTTTAGTATTTTTGCTCCCTCATTTATTTTAATGTGTGAAATGAATAGTTGATCACGGGACAAAGTACCCAATATTTAAAGAGTAAACCTAAGTAAGTATACGTGGTAACAGCGAGGAACTTTGCATTAATATATTTGCTTCGAAGGTAAAGATCCTTATCTTTATAAACTTTTAAACTACTTTACATCACTGCTCCCATTTTGGATTTTGTCTTAATTACATTAACGTAAAATACCTGTCCAGCATCTCATTGAGCTGGGACGGAGCCGAAACAGAGCCTGAGAATGAGATGACTATAGACCTGACAAAGCTAGAGTAGGCCATAAATTATTGTTAATCCTACGTGTGGAGTCCTTCGGCCTCTGGACAGTAAAATTTCCCCCTTTTGTATTTAAAGAGTGATGGTTAGTGAATTGTGACAGTAAAGTATTAGCAGGGTGTCTGTGCCCCGAGAGTAAGTGCTCATATCCTCCCCTGTTGAACTTTATGTAACTGTTATAAGGAGACTTTCCCGGACTAAGTTCCCACTCAGAACACACCATAAAAAATTCTCCACAATTTGCTTCGTTTTTTTTCTTTATATATTCATAAAGTGACTATTGTTACCATTGCAATTATTTGAAATTTGTTTAAAATAATATATCATATTCAGAGAGAATATATATTTTTACTTACAATTTTGATAAACCAACTTAGAATATTTGAAGGAACAAAATGATTAAAAGTAATGTAATTTCGTATTCTTTTACAAATATATATAGCAGTTATAACCTAAAAAAATCATAATATTTAAAGTACATAAAGAGAGCAGTAATTATAATCATATTGAAAACATACTAACTATTATTGGAATCTTGTATAGATAAACATAGTAACTAATAAACTCATGACCTGGCCTATGTGTTCAGACTAATTACAATAGGTTTTTATATGACATTTTTGATCATTTGTATACAGTAATGCGTATATCAAAAGCATCACCGCATATCAAAATATACAGTATATACGGTATATACAAAAGATATAGAACATTCCTATTGCGGATATAAATAATGAACACAGGCTATATAAAGCATTTCTTGAAAAGATTATTCTCTCTCTCTCTCTCTCTCTCTCTCTCTCTCTCTCTCTCTCTCTCTCTCTCTCTCTCTCTCTCTCTCTCTCTCTCAATATAATAGTAGCTCATACTCCTTGTAAACAACCCTCCAGTTACTTATAAACGGATTTTGAGCGAAGCGAAAAATCTATTTTTGGGTGAGGTAGCCATGTCGTCCTGATGGAAGTTCCTTCATTAGTAGCTTCCTAGGTATATTTGACTACAGTGATATATCCCAGAGAATTTACTGAAGGTATCCAGAATCCTAACTCCTGGCGCGAATATGCCTTAAAATTTAAAAAGGGATATCGCGTATATCAGAGGACGTATTCTTGACACGTCTCATAGCTATCTACACCCCCAATAGCATTTTCGCTTCGAGAGGGAAAAGTGGTAAGAATATAGGAGAGTCGTTAAAGAGGCGATACTCTCGACACTCCTACTGTACTGTAAATAGTGCGCCGAATCGCCACCGCAAGGCGTCACCAAGCCATTCTTCGTAGCTTTGTAGGTGTTGCAGATACAGTACCATAGGAAGGGATTCTTTATCCTTTTGTCAAAAAGAGGGTGGGTCCATCAGGACGACATGGCTACCTCACCCAAAAATAGATTTTTCGCTTCGCTCAAAATCCGTTTTTTGGGCTCAGGCCATGTCGTCCTGATGGAAGTTTACCAGAGCATTAATGTATCTGTGGATTTTCAATAGTGCCGTCGTCGAGATAAATATTTCCTATTTGATCTTCTGGACCAGAGACACTTGATGTTACCATTATACATCAATTAACTGATCATGAAATTTGTCAGTTCTTCCTGCCCCCTACAGGGAAAAGTCTAGGTAGACTTTAAGAAAAATCCCAAAGATTGTGAGTTCAAGGAACAATCTAGCAAATAGTATGTATATTAGTGTCATTATATATGTAAAGCCTAGTTTGTACTTAGATGGTATAGTCCTGTATAGGTTACTGAATCCTCCCAAGTCTGGATATAAAGAGACAGACAGGTTTGTATCCATGTAGGAAACCTTAAATCAGTAAGATAAACAGTCAGTACAATCAGTTCTTACCTGTTTGCTTGGAATGGTAGAAACCATAGTTGCCCAATATTTCCTTAAATATTAAGAGAATCAAGGATGCTCTGATTTATACATCATTTCGAATGTTTGAGGCGAAAGAGACGCAAAGATTCCTTCTATTGTTTATTACAAAAATAGAAATCATGGTTGTAATCAATTACATCTTACGCTGAACAATTCTGCGTAAAAGCATAAACAGTAATAACAGAAAATAAATAAGTTTCACCTGAAAAGGAAACATTAGCCACTCAAAGGGAAATATAATATTTCACTATGTATGCCGTTATTACTAGGAACACTGTGCATATAAGAATGCCTGGCATTTGTGTCAGCTTATTATGCTTGATGTCACCTGTATAGATAGAACAGTCTATAGTGTCTTCCTAAACACAATACTCAACATGATATACCTTAAAAGTCTATCATGTACACCCTTCACTAAAAGTCCCAATTAGTGCACTGTTCTTCGCAGTAATCAAGCGGCAGGTTTTATAACACTGCCTGCCGCTACCAGATGAAATTTTATTTCTTGTAATTGCTTCGCATAGTGCTTGAAGAAAACTCTGGAAGACTACTAACCAGTGTAACCATGCAGGCTTTCAAACGACATTGTCTGAAAGAAATTCAGAGACGAGGCAACTTTTCTCGGATCATGACCTGCGGGTGTACTGTCTGGATCCGCTCTGCATATAAAATAGGTGATTTTCGCCCTTATCTGTTTCAAGGATAACATTGAACCAGAAGTCTCTCCCCTGAAAAGCTGACCTCCCTTAAAGTCTGAAGTTCTACGAAGATAGACCTTTTAAGCAATCCACTGGGCAGAGGAATGCTTTTTCCTTCAGAGGGCAGATTCTCCAGGGACCCCATCTCTTAGTGGGCAGCTCGTTCTTGGCGAGAAACGACGGGTCCGGAAAGAGGTTCAGTTCTCCGCTGTCTGTGAACTGAATGTGGCCATCATCCCTCGAGAGGGCCACTATTTCGCTAACTCTGGCTCCTGAGGCTAGTGCAAATAAGAATATCACCTTTTGAGTCAAGTCTTTCAGTGAGTAATCTTCATTGTTCAGGGTTGAGTTAAGTGAACGACTTTATCCATAGACCATGAAATGGGCTTTGGAGGAGCTGCAGGCCGAAGTTTAGCGCAGGCTTTAGGAATCTTGTTGAAGATTTCATTAGAGAAGTCTACCTGGAAGGCGTATAGTATTGGTCTGGCTAGGGCGGATTTACATGTAGTAATCGTATAAGCTGATAAACCTTGTTCATGCAGATGGATGAAGATGGACAAGCAGAAATCCGTAGATATCTCCTCAGGATTCTTCGCCTTGACAAAGGCCACCCATTTCTTTCAGGAAGACTCATATTGTCTTCTTGTTGACTTTGACTTGCATTCTTCTAAGAAGTTAATATTGTCTCTAGAAATCCCAAACCGTTTCTTGACCGCTAGGGCGAGAAAATCATGAGATGAAGGTTCTGGGTTTTCTCTGATGAAGCAGAGACAATTTCTGCACTTGCTGAGTCAGAACTGGTTCCAGCAACGGGATCAGCTTCAGGCGTAGTTCCGTTATCAGAGGGAACCAAACGCTGTTGGGCCACTTGTGGGCCACTATTGCTGCTGTCCCCCGAAAGGATCTCAGTTTGTCGAGGACTTTCAGCAGAAGGTTGGTTGGAGGGAACAGGTAGATCTTAGACCACCTGTTTCAATCTATGGACATTGCGTCTGTCGCTTCCGCTAGAGGATCCTCGTATGGGGCTACATACCGGGGTAGCTTCTTGTTATTGCTCGTTGCGAAGAGGTCTATCTGCAGTCCTGGGACTTTGCGTAAAATGAAAGAGAAGGATCTTGCGTCTAGAGACCATTCGGACTCTATCGGGTTGACCCTGGATAGAGCGTCCGCCGTCACATTGCGGAACCCTTGAAGGTGGACTGCTGACAAGTTCCATCTCTTCTTCTGGGCTAGACGAAGGATGGCCAATATCACTTGATTTATGTGAGGCGATCTCGAGCCATGTTGATTTAGGCATCTCATTACTACTTCGCTGTCTAGAACCAAGCGGATGTGGATTGAGCAGCGAAGTTTCAGCTTTTTCAGAGATAGAAAAACTGCCATGGCTTCCAGAAAATTGATGTGGAAGGACTTGAAGAGGGGAGACCAGGTTCCTTGGACTTTCCGATGAGGAGAATGACCTCCCCACCCGTCCTTCGAGGCATCCGTATGAACGGTGACTGCTGGAGGAGGTGGTTTCAAGGGTACCTTGTTTCTTAGGTTCTTGGCCTCCGACCATGGCTTGAGTAGTGATCGCAGACGATTTGGTATCGGTCTTTGTAGATCTCTTCGAGCGTTTGATGCGTATTTTCTCCAAACTCCTGATGCATCTTTTAATTATGCTCTCAATACTGGATCTGTCACTGAGGCAAACTGGAGGGACCCCAACACTCTCTCCTGTTGCCTTCTTGATATCCTGTCGGATTGAAGGAGTCTTTTGACAGATCCTGCTATCTCTTTCCTCTTCTTTTATGGAATGGAAAGGCAGTGTGACTGTAGGTCCCAGTGGACACCCAGCCACTGGAACTTTTAAGCTGGAGAAAGCCAAGACTTTTTCAAGTTGATCTTGAATCCTAAGTGTTCCAGGAACTGGATCACTTCCTTGGAGGCTTGCATGCATTCTTCCTCGGATGCTGCCCACACCAGCCAATAGTCCAGGTAGGTTACCACCTGGATTCCTTTCAGGCGTAGTTGATGAATGACTGCATTCGCAAGCTTTGTGAATACCCTTGGGGCTATGTTTAGGCCGAAGGGCATGGCTCTGAAAACGTACTTTCTTTTCTGTAGCTTGAACCTTAGGTAGGGGGAAACTTGACGGTTGATTGGAACATGCCAGTATGAATCCGTCATGTCTATAGAGACTATGAATGCCCGTTTGGGCAAAAGGATCCTTATGTGCTGAAGCGTCAACATTCTGAACTTGTGGTTCACTATGAACTTGTTGAGTGGTGATAAGTCCAGAATGACTCTGAGCTTTTCCGAATCCTTCTTCGGAACACAAAATAGCCTTCCTTGAAATCTAATGGACTTTGCCTTCTGTATAACTCTTTTGTTAAAGAGTTCCTGAACATATTCTTCCAGTACAGGGGTTGAGTGTTGGAAGAATTGAGGAAAGTTTGGTGGAGTTGAGCTCCAACTCCACCCTAGTCCTTTCTTGATTAGGCTGTGGGCCCAGGGATCGAAGGTCCAACGATCCCGGAAGTGGAGAAGTTTCCCTCCTACCGGCAGCATCTCACTTGGAGTGCTGGTTGGAGGACTTGCCTCCTCGGCCACATCCACCTTTGTTGCCCCTACCTCTGAAGGGGCGTCTAGAGGATCCTCGAAAGGAACCTCGAGACTTCGGCTTAAAGGTAATTGATTGCCTTTAAAATACTGGAGTGAACACGGGCGACTGGGTCGCCAGCGTTTGGGGCACCAGTTGAAAGGTGGTGGTTGGTTGTGCCACCGTCTGGGGCATCATGGCCATGGGAAGCTGTTGCTGTTGCTTTGGCCGAGAGGGCACTCTTGGTTGTTTTGACTTGTTCTTCGGCTGGGGACCCTCATCAGCGGAATATTTCCTTTTAGAGGACAAGCCCCATTTGGAGAGGAGATTCCTATTCTCCGAAGCGGCTTTATCTACGACCTCTTTGACCACTTCACTTGGGAAGAGGTCTTTTCCCCAGATATTGGAAGCTATCAGCTTCCTTGGTTCGTGTTTCACTGTAGCAGAAGCGAACACACACTCCCTACAAACCCTTCTGGCTTTAATAAAATTGTACAAATCCTTGGTGACTGTTGCCAAATGAGATTTGGCAAAGACCATGTACATATCTGGGGTGTCTGGGATGCTTGCCATAGTCTCTAAGCCCGTCTGCAGAGACATGGAAGCAGCGAGACGTTCCTTAGTCTCCTGTTCCCTGCGCAGGAGAAACTCTGACAGCTTCGGGAGATCTTCGTTGAACTGCCGTCCAGCGATATCTGCCTCTAGCTTCCTAACTGTGAAGGTGTTATGGACATCCTTCCAATCCTTATCATCTGAAGGGAAGGCGAGGGAAAATGGTCTACACTCTTCAAGTGTAGGGCAAGGTTTCCCTGCCTCAACTGCCTTTAAGGCTGCCTTAAACCCTTTGTCCATAAAGGGGAAGGCACGTTCGGAGTCAGCAATAAAGGATGGGTGCTTTTTGCTGAGAGCCGGCACCTTGGAACTAGTAAAGGCCCTCTCTTTCAAGGTGGTTGTATATAAGGCCTGTGCCTTAGATAGTTCAAGGACAATCGTCTCCTTCGGCTCTGTTTCCTCCTTGGATGCTGGTTCCGTCCTCAGACGGACATAGCAATCCGAATAGGCCCCTTTACTAGGCCAAAATTCAATTTCCTCTACTGGAACTGTTCCCAGTTTCTCTGAGAGGAAGATCTTCCCCCCCCCCACCCCCCCGACATAGGCATATGCTCTGCAAACCTCCATGGGTTAACGTCAGAGAAGGTGGGGAGGTCCTTAATGTTTAACTTCTTCGGGGCTAAACATGACGCAACTAGCTGATGAATCTCCGTCCGGAAAGATACTTCTTTCTCGGACGATTTCTTCTGAATGTCCTGCACCATGGACAGAAGCGAGTGTAGCGTACTTGTAATGGAATCCAACTGGGGTGCGGTGGAAGAAGTCGAAGGCGTCGGTTCAGTCGCCGTTGCAGACGATACCGGAATCGTTTCGGTTATCTTGACTCCAGTCTCAGGAGGTATCTCATCCTCCTGCTCCAGTTCATCCACTAGGAGATTATTCTCAGTCTCCTCCGAGACAACAGACATGTTGTCCTCTAATTGGATGCTCTGAAAGGCATCCGAAACGTCAGGTTCTACCGGAATCTGAACTAAGGGGATCTCAGGTTGAGCCTGGGAAACAATTGCATCTGCAGATGCATTAGGGAAGAGACAATCCCTCATCCTCTCATTAAGAAGGTATGGGCCAGAGGTGTTCTTCTGAAAGCCCCTGACCCATTTTCGCAGTGTGTCTCTTGCTGCATCCCTAGACTCAGTAGACTTTTGATCATCAAAAGCCTCTTTGATCAGTTTGCCACAAACGGTACATACCTGTGGGTCCCAGTACTTGAGAGCCCCTTTGGTGACGGCGCAGCGAGCATGGGCCCTGCACATGCCATGTCCGTAGAAACTCTTACTACGGACCCTACAAAAGTTGTTCCCGCACACGGGATGCTCCTCCTGTAAAGAAAGAAAAGCTATAAGTATTCGGGGAAATTCTCAGATTTCAGCATACATATTTTAATTAATATTTAATTAATATTTAATTAATATTTAATTAATATTAGCCTGGATAGAGTAAGCTAGAAAGTAGGAAAGATATCTACATGTGTTTCCTGTCCAGCCCATTGCTATGACCTCCAATATTGAACTAAAGATTCATAATGAATTCAAGGGGAAGATAATATCCTTGGATATATGGTGTCTTCTTAACACAATCTTCCATGTTCAATATAGGGGATTAAATTAATGGATAATAACCATTAATTGGTAGGGAGAATCACTCCCTAAAAGTGATGGTCTCACAATTGGCTGCCCATGAACCACTTGTAGGTTGGAAAACTTTTGGGCTACAGCAATGACTGGCGGCGGCATGTCGCCAGTATTGCCAGGCTTGTCGGCATCTGCCGGACCCGCCAGCGTATGCCGGGCCTGCCGGCACATGCTGGACCTGCCGGCATATGCCGGACTTTCCGGCATATGCCGGGCCTGCCGGAATATGCCGGCCTAGCCAACATATGCCAGGCCTAATCTGGGCTATTTGAAACAGATACTGTCTTCAAAGTAGTGGGTGGCAGGTCGGCAGTTGCCGCTCTGCCTGCCGGAAGCCGAAGGATCCCTCTATCAAGTAGGACCCGTCGGCAACTATATAAATTTTGGGTGGCCGGCTGCCGGCCGGCCGTTGCCAGCAGCCGGTCATAGTATGTTCATTGTCATTGGGTTGTCGATCAGCGACACCCACAGGAAGTGGCGGCAGAGTAACTGCCGGCCGACAGACACCCAACATGGCCGACGACAGCTACTAGCTGCCGGCGGCCGGCCCAGAATATGGAAAGACAGAGAGAAAGAGAGGATGGGGGACGGCAAAGGCTCAGCCTTGCCGGCCTACATCCCGAAAGAGGGTGCAAGTGGAAGGGAGAATTATATGCGGGCTTCCACTCAACCATATCCATTCATATGGGGTATGGAAGGCAGTCCAAGGGTGGACTGGAGAGCACACTCAATGAAATGAGGGTACCTGCCGGCAGCCGGCCCAGCCGGCAGCAGACAGCGAACCTCAGGCCAATTTTATAGATTACCCATAGGGTCAAATGTAGAACAATGGCCAGAAGGGTGATGGCTCATCCAACACAAAAGAGACAGTGGGGAAGGGGTAAAAGTCCTATAAGTAAGGTAAAACCCTAGAGCATTACCTAACTTGAAGGATTCTGAACTCATAAAGTAACCTCAAGTAGGAGAAATCATTTCCACGGGTTAGGTTAGTTAAGTGAGAAAGCGGCCATAGGACACAATCTTACTAGAGAACAGAATCTCGTACCAGAGATCTTAAGTAAGGAAGAAATAATTTCTTCATACTAAGATCTACTAGTACAGGACTGTCTGCCAGACCGAGGAAGGATGAAATTGATATACAAGAAACTCCAGTATGGCCTAGGGAGGACTAGCCTCCTGAACGGCAACCTAACCTGACTTGGGAAGCCATTTCACAAAGACAGTAGGATGCCTAACACATACTTTACTCTGATTTTCCGTTCTCAGCTCAAAACCGTGTCAGTGGTTAAGAGAAAGAGATGAAACACCCCAGTAAATTTTGCCAGAACACAGTTCGCAGCAAAGTTAACTGAGGGTAGCCTAAGCTGATCAGAGGGAAGGAGAATTGCTCTTAGATCTCATTAGAGATAGTATCGACTTAAAAGGTATAGGAGGTGTCAGTCTCCCCTTAAAAGACAATACAAGAGCAATGAGGGACATGTAAGAAAGTATACTAAAGCCCCTAGGCTATTAAGTCTAGGAGCATAGAGAATCGTACACCGAAACTCTCTTGTATACTATCTTGGAAGAGGAAAATGTTATGCAGTAATATCTTAATTGTATAAAATATTGCCTGAGCTTCAATAAAACTTTACCAGGAAGGTTATATCATGCATGAAGTGTGTAGGTGCCTAGGCTAGGAAGATTAGCACTCGTGAAGCTCGATCATAAATAGCCAAATCCACGACAACAATGACATAATATAAAATTCCCTAGCTAAATATCTAAATAGCTAAAGTTATTAAAGCGAAATAATGCCGGAAAATCGTTCTTGCTAACTAAATGAACAAGAAGAACGAGTGCGTCCATGACGCCATCCGGCTGGCAACAGCTCTTGTTACGTTAATTACGATCTTAATCGAAGAGTAAAACTGGCCAGAGCTTACATTTACACAATCCAAAGATATTACTTAACTTTCCAGAAGCTGATGAGGCTAGTGAAGGCATCATAGCGACGAAATACTTCCAAAATAGCGAGAGATAACACGGGATAACACCGGTCAGCAAAGCTACAAACAAAAGAATGGCTTGGTGGCGCCTCACGGTGGCGATTCAGCGCACTATTTACAGTACAGTAGGAGTGTCGAGAGCATCGCCTCTTTAACGACTTCCCTATATTCTTGCCACTTTTCCCTCTCGAAGCGAAAATGCTATTGGGGGTGTAGATAGCTATGAGACGCGTCAAGAATACGTCCTCTGATATACGCGATATCCCATTTTAAATTTTAAGGGATATTCGTTCCAGGATACCTTCGGTAAATTCTCTGGGATATATCACTGTAGTCAAATATACCTAGGAAGCTACTAATGAAGGAACTTCCATCAGGAAGACAGGGCCTGAGCCCAAAAATAAAATTATACAGTGGAACCTCTACACACGAACGTATCTACATCCGAATTTTCCAACATCCGAAGTAAAAATCGAGCAAATTTTTGACTCTACACCCGAATTTTATTTCGACACACGAAGTAGCAATTTTCGTCGTACCGGTTGTATCCGAATTTTTCGACACGCGAAGTACAATTCGAACACGTTCCTACTCTACACCCGAATTTTTTTTTCGACACCCGAAGTAAACAATACTCGTATGCGTAGTCGGTGCTCATAGCGCCTGATGTGTTTTTTATTTCCGCCAATAGAAGGCAGCACTTCAACCTCGGAGGGACCCTCAATTAACGTGGCTTGGGTCAGTCCTCTGTTCTCGTTGGCTTTATGTGGTTGTGCCCTGTGCGTTCTGCTATTAATTGTGTTTTAATCGTGATTTTTTACATTCATCCTTTTACGGTATTTTACGAAAATCATGGGTCCTAAAAGGCTTAGTTTCGCAAGTGGTAGTGGTAGTGGTGAGAAAAGGAATAAGGGAATGCTTTCTTTAGAAGTAAAGCAAGGAATTATTGAAAAGCATGAGCGTGGCGTCCGTATGAGTGAACTTGCAATAAGTTCCGCGCAAATAAAAGAGGTGTTAGGAAAATATCAAGACGTGGTCGACTTCATCGACAAATACCATCCAAAGAAATTGCAGGTTTGTCGTGTAGCTGCGCAGTTTGATGATGTTTCCCTAACTTATTTTCGAAACATTCTGAAAAGCTGTACCAAGCAACTTTCTATCGATAGCTTCTTTAAAAAAACTACGAAGCGAACTCGTGATGAAGAGGAAGGAAGTGGTTCAAAGAAAACAGCAAAGAGTGAAGAGAAAAAAATTCAATCAATTTTAAGTGTAGAGAGTGAAAGTGATTAAAATTAATCATCAAAAAGAAAAAAAGAAAATGTAAAAAAAAAATATAAATTATAAAAAAAAAAGCTAAGTTATGTTAAAGTTCACTTAGTGTAAGTTAGAATAAGTTACGGTAGTGTACGTTTATCGTAGTTAACCTCTCTACCTCCTCGCCGCCCGTCCGTCTCCTCTCTGCGTAGCAAGACTAACAACACCTGCGCTGGAGTTTCTAAGGTAAAGTGACGCTAAAAACCCGTTTCTTATTTATCATTTTTTGCTAATTCTTCTTATTTACATGTCTATTCTTCTTATTTACATGTCTATTATCTAATTTAGTGTTCATTATTCTCATGGGAAAATTATGTGTAGTAGTTTATTAAGAAGTTATCATAGGTTTTTGGGCTCAACCACGGATTAATCCTATTTCAATGTATTCTTATGGGAAAATTCGTTTCGACAACCGAACATTTTCTACATCTGAAGTTGGTTCTGGAACGGATTAAATTTGTATGTAGAGGTTCCACTGTACTTTGTAAACAAACACTTGCGGATACTCAAAACAAAACCATTCGGTATTGTTGTCGTTAATTTAAAACTAGGCAACCGCCGTCCTGACGTAGGATTTGAGAGTTGCCACAGGTTTCATTTCCCTTCCTACACAATGTATTATGATGTGATATCGTTGGTGTGTATATGTATGTATGTTGTTATATGTTTTTCTTTTTCATCGTTTATGTTTCTAATATGTTAATATAAAACCAGTTTTAACTGAAAATAATTACAATTCGCCTTTTTTCCCTTGCAAAAAAGTTAAAGTCCATAAATGGAAAGGTTTTATATTATACATAATTATATGGGTGAAATAAAGATATGAACATTCAAATTTCTACCAGAAATATTGTTTTGTCATAAGAAAAATAATAAAAGTCGAATAAGTTCATAAGGGAATTTGCAAGAAGAGATAGAAAATTGCGTTCTGAAGAGGCTTATAACAGTCTCCCATACAGCCGCTCAAGAGGATTGTAGCAGTTCTCGGGTTCATAAGGGAAATGTGCATCTGATAGTGAAGTTATGATTGAGTATATAACAAATTAACAATCAATTATACAAACATGAAAAGTAATGTTTTGAGTTATTAGTTCTTTAAAACTTCAATCAGGGATAAGAAAATGTAAGTGGTGAAGAAAATCTGACTCATTTTCCTTCCATTTGAGTGTATCCTTAGCTGATAAAGGGGGAAAAAATAAAACATGGCCTCTACAACATAATTTTTCATTCATTAATAGAACAAATCTTAAGTAACTAAAATCCACTAATTAAACTATTAAAGAGAGAGAGAGAGAGAGAGAGAGAGAGAGAGAGAGAGAGAGAGAGAGAGAGAGAGAGAGAGAGAGAGAGAGAGAGAGACTAGAATTCAATGTACTGAAAGGAACTGAAAGCTATGTAGGCTACGTAGAAAACGTATAATATTAATCTCAGTTATTGAAGAGAATGGGATATTCTCTTCATAACTACGAACGGAATTATTAACAAAAAGACTAGAAATCAAAGTAGTGAGAATAATTAATAATTCTGAAGTAAACATGAAGATAACTCCGAAACAATTGTTTAAATGGTTTCATTGTATATTATTACATGGCAATGTATCCTAGTATTCCAACTACTTTTTCTTATAGGAAAAATTACGCTCCCTTCGAAAATAACACTCGTTCCCGTCGCAAATGAATAGTTACAGAAATATATATACATCTATATCCGCCGATAATGGGGGACCCCCTTTGGGAACCCGGGGTTTTGGGTGGGGAAAACATACTGGGGAACCGATATATAACCGTAAATCAGTCCTTTCCTTCTCTATACATTTCTTTCTGGTATTTATTATAACCGTAGGAAAAGACAAATCAGTATACATGGATATATTTGGGAGGAGCCGTTTCAAAGGTTATTTCTTGTAGTAATACAGTAACCAGTGCTGCCAACGCCTGATGTAGATTAAATGTTAGCATTCCATACCTGATGTAGATCAAATGTTAGCATTTCATGCTAACATTAGCACCCATTTGTTCGTTCGTTCGTTCGCCCCATCTTCCGTCCTGCGCATATATAACCCCCCTGCGCAGGAGTTTCTCTCCCTTATTACTCTTTTTTTACCGTATTATTTTCTCATTGTATATTCGCAGTCACTGTTATTTATCCTACATTCCATTTTCCCTTCTTATATTGGGTTTATTTGTTTGGTTATTTCCTTTCCCATTTGTACGTACGTTCGTTCGCACGAGTTTCCGTCTTGCGCATATATCACCCCCCTTCGCAGGAGTTTCCTCTCCCCTATTACTCTTTTTATTACCGTGTTTTTTTCTCATTTTATATTCCCATTCCATATTATTTATCATTCCTTCCATTTTTCCTTCCTATATTGGGTTTATTTGTTGGGTTATTTCTTTATCTCTTCCTGGTTGCACATATATACTTACTCTGGACTAGTTTTTTTATCCAGTTAATTCTCGGTATGATCATCTCATTTTATATTCCCATTCAATATTATTTACCGTTCATTCCATTTTTCCTTCCTATTGTGAAGAATTTTCTTCACTCTTCTTCTTATAATCGTATTTTTAGCTCTCTTCTACTACTACTATATCTACCCCTTAAACATTCTCTACTACATCTAGTTTTCTTTAAGAAACATAGGGAGGACTAATCTAAACTTAAACTTGTTGACAGTGGCGCACGCCACGCTCGTGACGTCACAGCGTAGATACGCACAACAGAGGGCCTTAGTGGTAACCCCGGCGTATGTTGGTTCTTTCCTTAAACTACATGGGTAGAGATTAAATTCCTAAACTGCATTTTTTATATAAATTCCAATACTGCTAAATTAATGCATCTTATATTTCTCAACACCAATTAAGGTTTGTTAATTTTAAGATGTATGCCCATCGCACCAGTCCATTGCTAATTCTCATTTTAACTATTAATTTTTAGCAAGCCAGAATAGGTAGGATTGTTGTATATATAAACTCCCTTAGAGCAGCAAGATTTCTCTAAAGTATTTAGTACAAAATCCTGCCTCCTCTGCACTCCTTGCAACAATATATTGCCCTGTACTGAAGTCCCGATATGGCACCCCCAATGAAGTACCATGCGCATCAAGCTCTTCACCTGTCTGGAAAGGTGAAGCCAGGTGAACTGATGCCCCTCGACCTTAGTCTCGCCATTCATCAAGAAGCTGTTGTGACCGACTGACCGGCCCGGTCAGTATCCGTGCACCTCTGGCTCACCCCCATCCCCCTCTTCCAAAACGTGACTCACCAAGGAGTCCTGTGGCTGCCGGCTGGAGACAGTGAAGGAGTGGAACCTGGGAAACCTTTATTACCACAAACGAGGATTCTTGGGGTGAGCCAGGCAAGAGTGCAAAGTGCCAATTAATGCGACGTCCAGGTCAACAGCCATCACGGGCATAGGACTAATCTTCAAAGGAGTGCAGGTACTACATCAATGGCCATAGTTATTCCCCCATTTTTTAGCTTAGACTAATTTTAACTTGATAGGGAACCTGGCTTTTACACTATTCGGACTGTGTGCGGTGGGATTGTGTGTAAATATTTTTCCGTTATCATTTCTGGTTTGAGACTAGCATAGTCTCTGGGTCACGTGGGCCACGTGCCAGACCCCATTTTGATTTTTGATTGTTGCAGACCACGTGTCTAACCCATCATTTTTATTATTTTGAAATGCTTTTAATTTGCATTCCTTTTATTATTCCATTTTTGTGTTGTTAAGATGTCCGTTTTCTTTTAATGTAAATTTGTGAATAAATCAATATTAGGTTAATTAAACCTCTTTAGTATTTTTGCTCCCTCATTTATTTAATGTTTAAACTGTGAATATTTAAAGAGTAAAACCTAAGTAAGTCTATAGGTGGTAACAGCGAGGAACTTTGCATTAATATATTTGCTTCGAAGGTAAAGATCCTTATCTTTAAACTTTTAAACTACTTTACATCACTGCTCCCATGTTGGATTTTGTCTAATTACATTAACGTAAAATACCTGTCCAGCATCTCATTGGGGTAGCTGGGACGGAGCCGGAACAGAGCCTGAGAATGAGATGACTATAGACCTGACAAAGCTAGAGTAGGCCATAAATTACATATATATTCTACGTGTGGAGTACTCCGGCCTCTGGACAGTAAAATTTCCCCCTTTTGTATTTAAGAGTGATGGTTAGTGAATTGTGACAGTAAAGTATTAGCAGGGTGTTTGTGCCCCAAGAGTAAGTGCTCATATCCTCCCCTGTTGAACTTTATGTAACTGTTATAAGGAGACTTTCCCGGACTAAGTTCCCACTCAGAACATAACATAAAAAATTCTCCATACCTATATTGTTTGTATTTATTTTTGTTGGTTATTTCTTTTTCTCTCCTCTGTGTCTTATAAATCCTTTCTCTGGTCTAGTTTCCGTATTTAGTTCATTCATGTTTACCCGCTAGAGTTCTTTGTTTTTCCCTTAACCAATCACCCTAGGCCTATGCAGATATCTCCATACCCCCCCCCCACTTCCTTTATCCCTATTACCGCTCTTTTCCTACGCTTTGTTCCAATGCCTTTCCCGTTGTAACCTTTGACCTGGTGAGGTGTTCTGAATTACTAGTGCGGTTTCTTTTTTCGTATAGGCAAGTCATTCACGTGTTTTATTGCTATTCTGAATCCATCATTCGTAAAACTAAGAAGAAACGCCGTTGTGGTTATACCGTTACTGCCTATAAAGGTACTTTTTTGGGCAAAAGTCGTCTACCCCCATGGAAGATAATATTATGTGCCATCCACTTTTTGCATAAACATTCGGACCATGAGACCCTCATGGATGGTATCGACATATGTTCGAAAACTAGTGTCGATTGGAGAAGTTTCTGTTCCTAGGTTACCGAATACTTCGACGTTTTCTTCATAAAAGTAAGTCATTCCTCAATAGCCATTATACGTGTTTTGTGACCGGGGTACTTCTAGGCAAGGTTAGGTGGGTTTGTTAGGTTCTGTGGTCTTTCTGTACTATTTATATATTGTGTAACAGTTATATGGAACAATTATTTAATATTCGAATGGAAATATTTATCATTTCTTCCACTAGTAATGGCATCGTGTCGTTGGTAGTTGGTGTTCCATTCGTCACCGTTGGTAGTACTGTGAAACAAAGTAAGCCATTCCCCAATGCTTATTATATGAGTTTTGTGACCGGTGTACTTCTAGGCAAGGTTAGGTGGGTTTCTTAGGTTCTGTGGCCTTTTGGTACTTTTTATTTATTGTTTAATAGTTATATGGAAAAATTATTTAGTTTACGTATGGAAATATTTAGCATTTCTATCTCTAGAAATGTCATCGTGTCGTTGGTAACACTGTGTACCATTCGTCAACGTTGGTAGTTCTGTCAACCATTGGTAACGTTGCTAATGTTTTCGTCCCCTACATCTGTTGTTTAAATATTTTAACTCGGTATATATGTCATCAGTGTTAATATTTATATGGTTCATTTGTATTGTATTTCATTGTGTGATTTCGCACAGGAAATATATGATTTCCTATAGTAGATATCGTGATTTAACTGGTTTTCTCATTCATTTCATCCGTAATATCATCAACCAATTCGTCAACTTATAACTAACCGAATTGGTTGATCTGTTTGTTTGCGATTGAAATGATCATCAAAATCGGTTAAATCACGTTATTTGCTATAGGAAATCATATAATTCTTGTGCGAAATCACACCATGGAATAATATACAAAATTACCAATTTATCAATATCTGTCAATGGCAGAAATGAGAAATTCAATTTCAGTGAGCACTGAGTCTTTCTAGGTTCTTGGCTACAGCTACAGATAACTAAAAATGTGCTTTCCGTGCCTTTTTCTTGGCAAAATCAGCCACTAGATTCTTTAGATCAACTTTCTATGCCATCTCTTTCTCAATAGAGACCATAGCTAGACCTACAAGTCTTTCTTCTGTCATTGTAGACCGCAAATACGTCTTAATTAATTTTAATTTTGAGAAGCTCCTCTCACCGCTCGCCATAGTAACAGGCAAAGTTAGCAAAATGCGCAAGGCAACAAATGTGTTGGTTACACTGTGAACCAGCCCTTGTTCACAAATGAACTTTAAAACATCCAGGGGAGTGACAGTGTCAGGCTGAAGGCGGCGTGCAACTGCCTGAAGTTCATGACACAAGTCAGTGGCGTCTATGTCCTTGCTTTCTCCATCTCGTAGTGCTGTTTCCAGTTTGGTGCAATGTTCCATAAGTTGTGTATTTGTTATCCCATTAAGTGATTTCACATCATACAGGAAACCAAAAACAGACTTCATCTGCTGCAGTTGCTGAAAACGTTCCAGTACAGAATTGATGGCAACATCGAGTACAGCAAAATAGAAGTTATCTTTAAAGTTCACTTTTGCATTCTGCACTGGTGTGTCTTCTCCTTCATAGTCAAACTACCTTTTCTTTTACCTAAGACAAACGGAATCTACAACAAAAACTGGGTCTATCTCCAAATCATTAGCCAATTCAGTAGCATCAATTAGTACCTTTTCAAACTCTGTATCACTTCTTCTCTCTTCTAGAAACATTCTCGTGCATTCCAGTTGTTTTAATGCTGATGAAATATTATTTTCTTTTGCTTGTAGTTGCTTGCTGGTAATGTTTATTTCAAAAAGAATATCATACCAAACAATCAATGAAACCAAAAATTTGAATGTTGCAATGCCATTTGCAAGAGCTTTAGCTTCTGCACGTGTGGAATTTCCAGATGATCCAAGGAGAGTAGAATCTGTTGCCATTTCAGTTAGAGCATCATATATGTCACCAATTTGGTAATGGATGGGTTTTAGTGCATCTATCCGACTCTCCCATCGTGTTTCACTCAGAGGTTTTACTGTTAAGCTTTGTATATGACGTTTCAGTACATCCCAACGATGAGTTGAGGCTGAGAATACATAGAGCTTTTGTATCAGGCCAAAAAAATTAGTTGCTTCTAAGCAGCAACTTGCTGCATCATTCACCACAAGATTTAATGTGTGTGCTGAGCATGGCACGAACAGCGCCCTGGGATTTCTTTGAAGGATTTTCTTCTGTACACCATTGTGCTTCCCTTTGATATTGCTGCCATTATCATATCCTTGACCTCGCAAGTTGTCAATGCACAGGTCCATTTTCTTGAACTCTTCCAGAATAGTTTCAGCCATGAATGCACCAGTGGTTTCTTGTAGTGGCACATAACACAAGAAATGTTCTCTCACAGCTATCACAGCATTATCTTCATCAACTTGAACAAACCTGATTATGACTGCCATTTGCTCCACATGACTCACATCAGGTGGGCTGTCCAAAATTATTGAAAAATATTTTGCAGCATGTGCATTTCTCAGAATTTCTTCCTTAATAGCATTTGCTGATATGTCTATCAATTCATTCTGAATGTTTTTTCCTAGATAATGTACATGTGTTTCTTCATTCCTTATCTTCCGCAGATGTTCACTCATAACTGGATCAAACAATACCATTAATTCTACAAACTTTAAAAAATTTCCATTTCCTGCACTGTACAATTTTTCATTTGTTCCTCGAAAAGAGAGATTCTGCACACCAAGTACCCTTACTAAGGCAATAAGTCGTTTCAAGATTTGTTGCCAATAATTTTCAACTCTTCATCTTGCACACCGGGTTTCATCATCTATTGTTTTGTGTTTCTTCAAACGCTGCTCAAGCTCTTTCCACTTGCCCACATTGTCCAAATGATCAGGTAATTTTTCATGTGATGACAGTAATGATGACAAGTTTTTCCAGTCTCGTAATCCAATACTAGAAAGTGAAGAAATGCGTTTCATGCCAAACAGCTTGCAACAGAAACACATTACAGAATCAGTTGACACTGAATATTGTAGCCACATTCGGTGCATAACTTCTCCATTGGGTAAATGTCTTTGATAATGGAAGCTCGAAAACTTTCTCTGTTTTTTATCTCTTGGAAACCTGATATCCAATATTTGCATGGGTCCATGTTGTACTAGTTGCTGCCTTAACTGATCATCATGGCTAGTCCATGTTGCTGGATCACTGTAGTATATATCAGTCAGTGTAGGCCTACCAGAGTGCTTCATTGTTCATTGGTGTGTTACTTTCTTCATCCTTGGTCACTGTGCCTTCATTTTCAGACTTATCTTTGTCTGCATTTTCCTGAACGTTTACTTCAGTCTCTGATTTTTCTTGTGTACTGGTGCTGTTTCCAGCTTCTATCATCTTACTGTTAGCTGTCTCTGGTTCATCTTGCGTATCGGTGCTGTCATTAGGTTCTATCTGGGCTATCTCTGCTGCTGTTTCCGCAATCTGGTGTGTAGTTACGATGTATACATTATCTACCCCCACTGCTGTCTGTTTTTTCTCTCGCAGACCTAGTGATGCTGTCTTTACATTTCATCTCTACTTCCTTGTCTGTCTTTTTCTCTGATTTTGCATCACTTTTGGTTGCATCAAGATATTCATGACCCAATTCATCAGTCTCCCACAGCAGATACTTAAGAAATGATCCTTGTCGTTTGGCTTCTTCTTTTTCTCGTTTAGCTTTACGATTGCGATACTGAGCTCCAGATGGGCGCTTAGACATGCTGAAATAAAAATGTTAATGCAAGATAAATATTGAGTCACTTTGACTAAGCAATAACACGTATTTTATGTATATATATATATATATATATATATATATATATATATATATATATATATATATATATATATATATATATATATATATATATATATATATATATATATATGTATGTATATATATATATATATATATATATATATATATATAATCACACATTTCAGTATACATACACACACATATACATATATATATATATATATATATATATATATATATATATATATATATATATATATATATATATATATATATATATATATATATATATATATATATATATATGTGTGTGTATATATATATATTAATATTAATATAAGCTTTAAGCATATGATCATATCATATTTGATATAGCACTGATATTGCCTTAATAATTATATTAAATATTAAACCCAATAAAACCCCCAAAAAACACATTAAACCCAATAATCCCCCCCCCAAAAAAAAGGTGAATTGAATAAAAAAAATTCCATCCCTGATGTGTGTGTGTATATATATATATATATATATATATATATATATATATATATATATATATATATATATATATATATTATATATATATATATATATATATATATATATATATATATACACACAAACATAATTACACAAGTACAAGCATATAGTCCATTTGCCACCTAGGTGGACCCATGAATGGTCTCTGGTATAAGGTTTTTTTGTGGATCCACCTTCCTTAGGGTTCCCTGAAGCAATCTGGTTGGGTTGTCACAATGATAAGTTTGGTGAAAAAATTTTATATGAAAATTAGCGACACCATCACGCCATTACTGAAAAATCGATTTTCATCAATATTTTCAAGAGTAACATGCTAGGATCATGAAAGTTAGACACAACTTTCATGATCCCAGACTGAATTTCATCTTCTACTGGAACACGGCTAAATGCATCGGCAATAACATTTTCCTTTCTAGGTTTATAAACTAGATCAAAGTCATATTGAGAAAGTAACAAAGCCCATCTTTGTATCCTAGAATTAGCATTCTGAGGAATTGGCTCATCTTTACCAAACAATCCTAACAATGGTTTATGGTCCGTTCTGGCCACAAATTTTCTACCCAAAAGAAAATATCTAAGTCTTTTGACAACAAAATTCAAGGACAGTCCCTCTTTATCCAACTGTGAATATTTCATCTCAGCACTACTCAATTTCTTGCTGGCAAAATAAATAGGTCTTTTTACTCCATGGACTTTTTGCAATAACACACATCCAACGCCAACGGGTAAAGCATCAACTTCAACAATCAAGGGATATGACCCATCAAAATTTGCTAACACTTTAGAGTCTACAAAATCTTGCTTGAGACATTTAAATGCCTTCTGTTCAACCTTTGTCCATTTAAACTTGACCCCTTTCTTCAATAAATCATACAATGGAGCTGATTTAGTTGAAAAATTCTAAATAAATCTACAGTAAAATGTAATCATCCCTAAAAGTGAGTGGACCTCTGCTACTGAGGTAGGACATGGAGCATCCAAAATTGCTCTTACCTTCTTTGGGGATGGTTTTATTCCTTCTTTTGATATACAGTAACCTAAATATTCAATGCACTCAATTTACTCTTATTTATCTGTACATTATAAGATTACAACACCTTTAAAACTCTCTTGAGTCTCTCATCATGCTCATCTGTATTTTCACCACTGATAACTATATCGTTCATATATACAGCAACGCCCTCAATATTACATAAGATCTGTGAAATAAATCTTTGAAAAATCCCAGAAGAAGAGGACAAGCCAAATGGGAACCTCTTGTATTTATACATCCCCTTATGTGTATTAATAACTAAAAACTCTTGACTTTGTTCTTTAACAGGTATCTGCAAATAAGCATTCTTCAAATCAATCTTAGAAAAAATTTTGCCTTTACCAATACTGCACAACAGTTCATCAATTTTAGGCAAAGGGTATTTATCACCTTGTATTTGCTTATTCAAGTGTTTAAAACCTGCACATATGCGAATTTCTTTCTTATTTTCTTTTAATACAGGTACAATAGGTGCAGCCCATTCACTGTGAGAAACAGATTCTATAATATTTTCACTTACTAGTTTATCAATGGCCACTTCAACCATTTCTTTGTGGTAAAATGGAACAGTGCGTGCTTTTACAAATTTTGGAATAGCATCATTCTTTAAATGAATTTTCTCTACAATTCTAGAAATAGGTTTGCCTACATCGACATTATAATCTTCAAACACTTGTTCAACACTTACATTATGATCATTGTTAACCTTGGTACTTTCATCTAATCCTGCCAAATAAATACCAACAACATAAAAGACTTGTGATACCTCATATCCATTATACACAACAGGAATAATCACTTTTCCCAAAACCTTTATTTTAAAATCATCATAAGCCTGTAAGGGTTTCTTACATTGTTCAACTTTCAAATTTAACTTCTCAACCCAATCTGTATTCAAAGTTGAAACAGTAGCACCACTATTAATCTCAAATGGAACTTGCATCTTATTAACCGAAAAATAACATTGCTCAGCATGAACAGCATGGATTTTATCTCTGACTGTTAACAATTTATCATCCTCATCATCATCACTTAATGATACATCTTGACCATCCACCATCTTAACAGTTTTCCTACTATTAAACTTGCTCGGTTGATTTGAACCTTTAGCTGTACCATAACCACTCTTTCTTTTGGCTTCTTTACAAACCTTCTGTAAATGACCCTTTTATGACAATTATTACATGATAAATGCTTAAATCTACAATAAAAGGTGTCATGACAGAAACAACAATGTTGACAAGATAAACCTACATACTTTCTTCTCACAACCTGAACCTGTGACTGAATTTCCTCTTTCTCACTTACAAATGCTTTTTCCATATTAAAAATTCTCTTTAAAATAGCCTGAGAGGTCATTGCTTGGAGATCTATGTTGAGAGCCACTAAATTTGAAAATTAAACTTCGGCATCTACAGCCATAAATAACTGATCTCTTATTCTACTGTCAAATCGGTTGCCAAAACCACAATGCTTTGCTAGAGCCTTTAAATCAGCATACAATTCTTTTACACGTTCATCCTTCCTTTTTTTTTTTTTTTTTTTTTTTTTTTTTTTGCTGGAAGACTATCAAACTTCTGTGATAAGAAGGCTTAATAATAAAATGACCTTCCAATAACTGAACCAAGTCACCATAAGACTTTGTGTGGGGCAAATCAGGAGCACAAAGATTGCCTAAAACACTAAAAACCTCAGTACCTAATGGCACAAGCAGGGCATTTTCTTTTTCATCAGCCTCAGTAACATTTAAATGACCAAATTGCGCCTCTAATAGGCTTAACATTTAAATGACCAAAATGCGCCTCTAATAGGCTTAACCATAATTCCAGGGAAATTTTTGATGGATTAAAACAATCAATTCTAATCTGATTCGATGACGACAACATTGCTGTCATATACTGAAATCTTACCAGTAGACTATTCACAAACACTTAGGCCTAGGCTAAAGTAGCCTAGCACACAAACACCTGACGATTCGGTATGCTATAGCCTAGCACACAAACCCCTGACGATTTGGTATGCTAGGATAACAAAAACGTATGATAGGCTTAAAGAACCATGTGCCCAAAAATGCAGCAACATCATAAGGGCATTAAGGCTTAAATCCAACACCAGCCTAGTCACGATGAATCATGCGGCATCAATCCAGGATCCGATTAGGCATAACCCCGATGGCCTAATTCCGGCGTCAACAACAAACATTTGGCACCTACCAGAAGTCTTGCAAGGTGAATATATCTAAGGTTTCCCATATCCATGGTGGGTTCACTCGTCGCCATTTGTAGAGGTTTGACTCAAAAAGAAGACGAAATCATGGCTTCCCGTTTATTGTTTGAAGGTGGGGTCCGGTCTGCTCAACAATATGAACGTTTGAAACACAACAGCGGGTATAAGTACAATGAAAACAAAAGAGGTGCAATAAAAGGGATAACCTTATTATAAATAAAGGATTAAATCACTTACAGTATATCATAACACTGACCTAATCTAAAAATCGGGAAAAACTGTGGCTACGTGGTACCTGCACTCCTTACTTGAAAGACAGCCCTTGTCCTTAAATGGCTGTTACAGCTTGTTACTGGTAATTTGTCGTTGACTGGCCCACCCCTAGAATCCCCACTTCTTGGTAGCGAGGGCTTCGCCGGAACAATTCCCAAGCTCGTCCTCTTCCCTCTCTCTGGCCGTCAGGAAGCCAAAGCTCCTCGGTCCTTTGTTTGGTGTGAGTCCAGTACAGATTGACTGACCAGGTTGGTCAGCAGGTCACAACAGCTGCTCATGCACGAATGGACCGACCCTTAGGTCGCGTGGGTTCACCTGTCTTCACTTTTCAAAACAGGTGAGAGTCGTGGTGCGTAGAATAACTCAGTTGGGGTGCCATATCGGGACTTTAGGGCAGGGCAATGTAGGCTACAGTATTGTTGTCAGGAATGAGAAGGAGGCAGGATTTTGTGCAAAATACGAAGAGAAATCTTGCAGCTCTAAGGGAATATTCATACATAATAATCCTACCTATTCTGGCTTACTAAAAATTAATAACTTAAATGAGCAATTAGCAATGGGGTGAATTGTTAATGAGAGATAAAAGCTGCATGTATGTCAGCAGTATGGACTAAAGCCAGACTATTACAAAGCTATGATGATAAGTGATATATGTAAGAATACGCTAGTGAACTGCTACAAAGAGGAACTAGCCAGTAAAGAAAAACCCAAAAGCTGGAAAGAATCCAGAACAAAAATGTTAAAAAAGAAGAACAAACCAACAGCAAAGGAATTGAGACCAATAACACTCACAAATGCATCATATAAAATATACATGGCTTTTATCAAGGATGAAATAGAAGGACACCTAAAAAGTAATAATGCCATAGAGGATAGTCAAGCGGGATTTACAGAGGGAGGAAGGATTGAGGATAATATATTCATCTTACAGTACATGGTCGAGGAAACTTTCAAAAATAAGAAAAAACTCATAGTTGCCTCTTTAGATTTCAAAAAAGCTTTTGATTCCATAAAAAGGGAAGCACTGATAGAAACATTAAAGCAATATAAAGTACATACTAGTATAATAAACACTATAGCTGAAGTATATGTGGGAGACTCTACTAGGTTAGACATAGGGGAAAGAGTAGAACAAAAATTGAGCGTAAGTAGTGGAATAAAGCAAGGCTTACTGGCTCTACAACATTATTCAAATTAATTACTTATCAGAATATAAAACAAGTAGAAAAGAAAGGTAATGGTTTTAAAAATGATATTATAAAGCTAGTAGTAGTATTTTTTGCTGATGATGTCCTAGTGCTTGCTGAGAATATAGAGGATGCTGAATTGAACATAAGGAAAGTGATAGATATAGGAAAGCAGTGTGATTTAGACATAAATAGAGACAAAAGTAGCGTACTTATATATAATATGAAGGAGAAACCAGATAACATAGAGGGAATAAGAGTAGTAAGCAATATTAAATACCTAGGTATCAAGGTAGATGATAGTAGGAATATGTTCAAAACACAGAAAAGTGAAATGATAGTTAAGGCGCAAAAGCTAGCTAATCTTACGTATTCAATCATAGAAAAAAAATTGTAATAAAATACTGATAGGGAAAACATACTGGAAAAGTGTAGCGCTACCTTCTATATTATATGGAACAAATGTAATTAACCTTATCGGAAACTGAAATAGAAAAGTTGCAGAGAATAGAGAATGGAGTGTATAGAAGGATGTTAGGGGGTGTAAAGAATACAGCAATTGTAGCCCTTAGAGGGGATGTAGGAGCATCTGCTATGAAAACAAGGGTAATGGATGGAAAGATGAGGTACCTTAATAGCATTTATAAGGGAGCGAAGGACTTACTAATAGCAATAGTCAATGATATGGAAGGAAAAGAGAGGAAGTGGTGGATGCATGTGAAGAAGTATGGTGAAGAATGTGGAATGGCGATGAGAGAAGTCAAGAGATGTGCGAAAGAGGACATAAAGAAGAGAACAAGAGAATGGGACACAAGCAAATGGAAGAGTGAAATGGAGTGCAAGGAGAGTTTAATTCTATATAAAAACTGGAAAAGTGAAATCAAGGAGGAGGAAGTATATGACAACACATTTTCGTTAATTTTATTATTCAGAGCAAGGACAAACACATTGAGCTTGAATATAAAAAAAAGACACCAAGATGGAAATATAAACTGTGTATTCTGTGATGTAGAAGAAAATGATAACCACTTGATGTTATATTGTCCACAGTTTAGTGATATAAGAATAAAAGCAATTGAACTCCAAGAACCATACGAAGACAGTGCAAAAACAGTTGGAAAATTCCTTTTTTGTGAAGAAAATATTGAAAATAAGAAAAGTGTACTACAACAAATGTGGATGAAAAGAGAAAAACTAGTGAAAATAAGGAACATACAAAACTAAAAGACAAAGAGGCGCCGTTGCAAAGGCAAAGCCTCAACCTGAATCTTATCTGATCTGATCAAAATTATATTCATAACCAGTGTGATGATTTATCTCGACACATGTCGTTTGAGGAGAGAAGGCGTGAGGCTTTTGCTCTGCGTTTCTATGCTATGACATCACGAACATGTGGGAGCAAATGTTGAAGGAGTATCTACAATATTGGAATGGAGTCCCAAATACAAAAAGAAGAAGAGTGAAGAAAAATTCATCACACACACACACACACATACACACACACACACACACACACACATACACACACACACACACACACACACACACACACATATATATATATATATATATATATATATATATATATATATATATATATATATATATATATATATACTGTATATATATACATATGTTGGTGTGAGAATGTTATACGCACACATTCGTTGTTCTGTCTCATATCTCTTCAATGTGATATAAAATTATTTAGACTTATAGGTTACTTCTTAGAATAAGTTACAGTTAAGTTAACTTTAAACAATTTATTGTTAGCGCTCCATCACTGGAGTGTGGATGGTTTGGTCGGAAGACCATTCTGTATGAAAAGATGAATAGAACTGGTTTACAGTAGGTTTGCGTTGATAATGTGACATTTGTTATCTCAGCATTTATTACAAATATGATCACAAAGGATTATAATCGGAAGCCAGATGGTTCTGGTGTAGAGATCAAAAGGTCAACTGTTTCTCACGGGATGCTTGTGACATGTTGATAAGATATAAATAAACGTTACCTATGCAATGATTTAGCTTAGCCTATTTTCACATCCTCTTATGGCTGTCGTCACACTCCAACTCTCCAATGATCCCTTGGGTCATGGGTTTGTCAATGTATTGTTATTACATTAGCTCGGACAGCTACCTTCAAGTATTTGAACATTAAAATTACGTTAAAAATATGTTTCCTAGGAGTGTGACTGGATATATATTTCAGTCATAGCTCTAAACAAGTGATTAAGGATGAATATGAAAAAAGGTATATGTTAAAAAAAATACATACCTAACGGACATAGTCAAAAATAAAGAAAAATGCATGGAAAATACAGATCTATATATGGTATATTGCTAGCAAATAATTATGAGGTACCAAAAAAAAAAATTGAATGTACATATGAATTGGTAACTTGTTAAAGAATAGTTGTTACTTTTATCAAAGATACAGATTATTATAATAGATATTATTGTTCATCAGTAACCGATTTAGAATATTTGTTACCTTGGTAAAGATATAAATACATCAAAGTTGATATTAATTTGCACAAAAAAATTCCTGGTACATACACGCACCACGGTTTCATATATATATATATATATATATATATATATATATATATATATATATATATATATATATATATATATATATATAGGGCTTATATATTTTGTTAGATGCCCAAAAGATACTTTTTTTTTTTTTAACATAGAGGGCTACAATATTTTATTAGGCTCCCAAAAAACACTTTTAAAATGTTTATAAAATGCAATGTCCTGGAGTCTCTTCAACTACATATTACTAGCGTACTGACCGCTTTTCACATAATTCACAGTTCCAGACAATTTTACCCCCCGAGTCAAGTAAAATTGCCAATTTCAAACGTCTCTAAATGTAAATGCATTCAAAGCAATTGGAGTGTTGTCTGGAGATGGCAAAACGTTCCTCTGGAGCTCCACCTGTTTTTGCCTTAACCTACGCCAAACAAAGATGTTAACAGCGATAAAAATCATCACCGTAATGCTGATTGATGCCAGCAAAACGTAGAAACGAAGATTCCCCCCTGCATAAGTCGGTGACGGGTGGTCCATCTCGGTTAATTTCATCAACCGATTAGCCACTCGTATGGGAGAGGTAAGGATGGGATTGTAGTGGTCCACGTGAAATTCGCGAAGTAGGTCCGTTCCCTGATGATAGTGTTAATTCCTTGGACGGTGTAATTTGTGGACGTACCGATGCAACCTTCAGCTGCAACGAAGACCTGGGAGTGGGACGTGGATCTGTCCGGGCATGATACATTGAAGCCGGCCTCGTCGTATCGTATCCACGAGCCGTTGTTCAATCTGCAATTGAACTTATTATCGTCAAAAGGATAAAGCTTTTTCAGACAATCTTCATATGTATGGGAGAGAGCACCGTTTAGCACTATACCTAACTCGCATGAATCCATTGATATATGATGGAATTCAAAGGAGTCAGCTGTACATACTTAATTAGTCATTGCTTCTGAACAGTGAGTTAATTTATCTAAGTCTCTAATGACCGTATATGTTTCCTTATCAGGGGAAATCAATACGTGTCCTGTCAAACTGGATATTACTGGACTTGAGTTATTCGTCATGAAAGTTGGGAATGGTGATATCTTGTATGATTGCCAGGCATCGGAAGAATAAAAAGGAACTGTAATCATGATCCTGTAATTTTCAATGCTTACTGTAATTAGGCTATAATAAAATTCTAACCTATGGGCGCTAACAAAGGAACATAACCTATTTTCTTCCGTCTGTTCTCCAAAATTAACGTTAGGTCTTTTATTGTCAAAAGATGCGGTGATAAAACACCTTTAGTTGCTACCATAATAGCTTCCACATAGTCTTTTGATTTCTCAATAAAAAGTGATATTTTAGTATGGATATGATCTATTTTTTAATTATAATACGTTAACGTTGCCAGCAAGTTTTGTACTTCCATAATCTGACTGATATTAACAGAATGTTCGTTCACCAAACTCATTATTTTGTTGATGTTAATTGATTCCTTAGTTCTGATAAAACTAGTTCGTTTTCATGTTCTAAAAACTCAATTTTCTTATTTTGATTACTGATTTTAAGACGATTTGAAATTCCTAGGCCTAAACTTGCAACAGATCCAAAGATGTTTAGTGCAGAAAAATTAAACGGGTTACGTCTTTCAAGGTTAGTGTATCGCACTGTTCACATCAGTAGGTCATGAGCCAGAGCCTCTGCCTCGTCAGTCTTATTTTGCAAGTCGTATGATAGCATTTCTGCTACGCTTAGTGTTGGTGCAAGCGAACTCTCTGTATTAAAACGAAAATGTTGTTTATGCATTTCATTTAATGAAGCGGCAAACCTTGACAGGTCACTATTTAAGTTAGTGACGTCATTTTCTGGGAGGAAAATCGCTTGCATATTAACTTCTATAATTATATTGCTTGCTGTAATAAAATCATCTTCTGTTCTCTCTACTATAGTGCCATATTTAAAATCTATATTTTTAGTTTTAGGGCTCTTCCCACATGAAAAAAATGTCTGAGCAAACAATGTCACTCCTAACAATAAAAACTTCATTTTGGAAACCTGCAATGAGAAAAATATATGTAATTACTCCTGTATTAAGAAGAAAAAAAAATGTTTACATACAAATATTATACAAGTTTCACAGATACAAAAATTTCCCTCACTTCCTTCTCTCTTATTTTAATTTCTTATGTGAGCCAATGGTACAATTCTTTCAACAGTGGGTTGGGATACATTTTAAACTCTAAATCTATTGGCCGTTAATGTTTCCAAAATGTTAAATGGGCCTTCAAACTTAGGTGTCAGTTTGTAATTGAGTCCTTTACGTACATTTACCTGTATATATACATTATCACCCACGGTATATGTTTTAGTTGGCTTCACTATTTTATCATGATTCCTTTTCATTATAATTTGTGATTCTTCTAAATTCTTTCGAAGGATATCATAACGACTTATGCTTGCATTTATAACTTCCTTTAAAGGATTTGATAAATTAGTTGTAGGCGTTAATACATGGAAAGGCATTCTAGCTGGGGTACCGTACAGTGCCTCGTGCGGTGACATTTTAATAGATACATAATATGAGTGATTCAAAGTACTTAGTACCGAAGGTATGGCAATATCCCAGTTGGGGTCTGATCCCCCTAGTGTAAGTCTTAATATGTTTAAAACCTTCCTATTCACTCTTTCCACTTGCCCATTCGACTCTGTGTGATAGATCATGGTATTGATTTTCTTCATGCTAAGGAATTCACACAATGAGTTAAGGAAATGATTATTAAATACTCCACCTGAGTCTGAGATTATCATGTGTGGAATTCCATTTTTACACATGTAGCACTCATAAAACTTCCTAGCGCATTCGATAGCGGTTTTAGTTTTAAGCGCTATCAGTTCTGTATATCGAGTCAAAGCATCTATAATTACTAAGAGGTGCTTATTTCCTCTGTCTGACTCGTAAAATCCTGTTAATAAATCTAAATGTATTCTTTCAAAGGGTTGATTGGGCACGGGATAAGCCCCTAGGCTGACAGGTGTTTTCGTGTGCCCTTTGTTTTCCTGACAAGTGCAACAATTAGCTATGTGCTTTTTTATATCTGTAAGCATCGTATGCCAATAAGACAATGATTTGGCTTTCTGTGACATTATGGAGAACCCCGGGTGTCCATGCAATGGATTTGCGTGCAACCAATTTAGGACAGTGGGTATAAGTGAGATTGGTACCACTACCTGGTCGTTAGTCACCTGTGGTGTATTGCGGGTTTTCCTTGTCACGGATCTACACAGAATATTATCTTTCATTATATAATTCTGCTGTGTATACTTTATAAATTCCTTTTCCTTAGAATTTCTGTTCAAAGCATTTATGATTTTTTCTAATTTCTGGTCTTTTCCTTGCTAAGTCTGTATTAGTTCAACGCTCCAGCCCAGATCTTCCTGTTCAGATACAGTTTTAACAATAGGCATGGATGTTGATACATCTGTTAATTCAGCTAATGGCTCCGTACAAAATGACACGGGGTTGCGTGATAATGCATCAGCAATGATATATGCTTTCCCAGTTAAATGCCCGATCCTCGCACCAAAGTCTTGGATGATCAAATGCCACCGAGTTCGTTTGGGGCTGTGACTAAAGCCTTTAAAGAAGTTGGTTAGGGGCTTATGATCAGTAAGAACCTTGTCGGGATAACCGTATATTATGAACTTAAAATGCTCTAGTGAATTAACAATAGCTAGCCCTTCCTTGTCTATTACTGCGTATTTACTTTCGGAAGGTCTCAGTTTACGTGAATAAAAAGCTATCAGGAAAAACTGTTTGTCATATTGCTGAAGCAATACCCCACCTACTCCTAGGTCTGAGGTGTCTGTTGCAATGAAGAATTCCTTACCGAAGTCAGGAAATTTTAAGATAGGAGAATTACACAGTTCATCTTTCAAGGTATTAAACGCCAGTTGATGCTGCTCAAACCATATGAAATCTACGCCCTTCTTCGTAAGATCAGTTAGGGGAGCGGCTATTATTGAATAATTGCGTATAAAATGCCTGTAATATACACTACAACCCAGAAATTGCTGTATTCCCTTGACATTAGTAGGTAACGGAAAGTTACGGATAGCCGACACCTTATCGTGGACTACTTTAAGACCTTGGCTAGACACCGTAAAACCTAAATACACTAATTCTGTTTTGAAGAATTCACACTTACTAATCTTTACCCTTAAGCTATGCTGTCTTAATCTCTGTAGCACTAGTTCCAGTTTACGTAGATGTTCTTCTAAGGTATTAGAAAAGATTACAAGGTCGTCCATATAGGCATGCAATATGTCCCCTAACAAGTCTCCAAAAACTATGTTAATCATTCTAGTAAATGTTATGGGAGCACAACGTAAACCAAAAGGCATACGCAAAAATTCATAATGTCCCCTGGCTGTGCAGAAGGCAGTGTATGGGATACATTTTCTTCTAATGATATCTGGTGAAAGCCTTTAAGTAAGTCCAAACTGGTAAGATATTTGTTCTGACCTTGCAGAGATAAAATATCGTCAGTACATGGCACTGGGAATCGATCAGGGATCGTTTCCTCATTTAAGCGACGGAAGTCTACGCAGATACGCCATATTCGATCTTTTTTTCGGTACAACTATTAATGGAAAATTATAAGGGCTGTTCGATTTCCTAATGTCTCCTTCTTTTAGCATTTTACCTACTTCATCATTTATCTCATTCTGAAATTTTATAGGGAGTCTGTACGAGGGTACATAGATAATTTTCTGCTTGTCTTTTAACGTTATTTGGTGTTCTATGACATCCGTTTTACCTAAGGATCCATCCGTAGTGGAGAAAATATCATTATATTTAGTTAAATATCCAAAATATTTCTGCTGAATTTCCTCTTCTTGAATGTCTTTATTGATTTTATTTTTAATAGATTGCAAAAGGGATTCATCCGCAACTGATTGAGCATGATTGATTTCAGCGATGGTAAGAATACGATGTTTATAAACTTCTACATCCAAGATATGTTGATTTTTGTGAATTACTAAAGTGGTATTTAAATGATTACAGACTTCAATATTACATTGTTGTTGTGAGCCAACTGTATAAATAGCTTGTGTGATGGACAATCCATTAGTTTTCAAAGTGTTGGAAAGGATTAATATTTCAGATCCCGGCAAAGTTTTCTTTACTCGCACTATTATATTCGAAGTTACGTTAGGCTTGATAGATTGCGTGCAAGATGATATTACAGGTGAACGAGAATTCTGTTGGGTCGCATATATTATTTCTTCATTCATGAGACAAGTGATTGGTTCTTCAACGTACGTTACTGTTTTATTTGTCGTCTCCTTTTTATCCAAAACTGATTTTAAGATATTAGAAGACTTATAGAAATTTCCTTTGATATACACGCCGTGTTTGGCAGGGGCTAAGATAATGTTTTGATTGGCCATAGACGGGTATCCTATAATTACAGCTGGATACATATCAATGTTTTGTACAACGATAAAGGTCTCGGCAAATGTGCGCTTACCGACCTTGTACTGAACATGAGTTACTCCAATTACATTTAATTCAATATTTCCTATACACGAGAGCCTTACTCCGGACTTCTCTATAGGGAAGTTCGAAAATAACAAGTGATGAGTCCTCAAATCCATGATATTACGTGGACTACCAGAGTCAAAAAACAATGTGAAGGATCGGTGTTCCAAATTTACGGCATATAATGTTGGTCGTAACTCATTTTGGCTTATTATTGCATGGATTTGTTGCAAATCTACGGGTACCTGCACTGATTTATTTGATTCGGCTGTGTGTTTCATAGGAAAATCTGTTGACTCACAATGATCTGATAAAACATTAAGTGGATTATTTGATACAAAGGGTGTTGATACGAATGACCCAACATCACTCTCTTCCCCATTGGAGTTGATTATGTGGTATTTGCTTTGCTTTGCACATTCTGAAATTTCGTCTGACCTTGCGAGTTCTGGCTAGACGGACCAGGAATAGAGTTATTTGGAGCACTATTTGTTTGTTTTTGATTTTGAGCTGCATTGACGTTTGGCTGTTTCTTTTTATTAAACTGAGGGTTTTTCTTTTTATTTCCATATGGAATTGACTGGGGAATTGACTGGGTGTTTCTATGATTCTGTTGTTGATTACGTGAGTAGCATCGATTATATGAATGGGTTGAACTATTATGTATTGAACAAAATTGCGTTCTACAGTCTGCAATCAAGTGACCTTGACATTTGCAATTATAACACGTCATCCCTGTAACTTGATTATTATTAACTACATTTACTTGTTGTGGCTTAGTTTCATTTTTTGCAAAAACTTGAGTAAACAAGAGATCAAGATCAGTACACTTAGACATGTTTCTTTATTTGTTTACATACATCTAATTCTGTACTTTTGGGCATTAGTTTCTTATCAAAACACCGCACTGAAGCCTCTGGCAACATAATTGTAATGCAAGTTAAATACATTAATCGTAAGAAATCTTTCACGGCGATATTATCTCCTGTAACCCATGTGGAATTACCTAAAATATCCTGATATTCATTAAGCCTGTCGGCAATGAGAGCTGCTCGTTCTATAACATTAAGCTGAGTCATAGAGGCTTGATTAAGTGTATTTCTTAATGTCAAAACTACATCTAAAGCTTCTTCACTGCCATAAATTGCACGTAGCCTAACTTTGAAATTGTCCCATGTAACTGCCTCTTGAAAAGAAACTCCCCTAAGATACGCGCTTGCATCTCCTTTAGCAAAGTCTATAAAACTTTTAGCTTCTTGTAATTGTACAGATGGGTCTGTGAGATTTTTTGCATTTAAATGAGCATCTACTGATGATATCCATGACTCGACATTCTGAGGTAAGAACCCATTGACCCGACCTTGAAAAGGAAGGATAGCTGAACGTGCACTTACTAAAGTTAAAACGGGATTAGGTTTACTGGGAGTGGGGTTACTCGGTCCGGGAGTGGGGTTACTGGGATTCACAGGAGGCGTCATGTTTACTTTAACTTTTTTTCTATCACTTCGATTCCTTGCAAGTCTATCAAAATCTTTATATGAATACAGACGTCCACTGCGTAAACGCATAAGCACTATACAATAAAGATATGTTGCAGATTATAATAAAATCCCCAAAAATAATGATATTAAGACATACTGTAGATATTTCCCAAGAACTTCTGAAAGAAAACAGAATTAGCACAAAGAGAAAAAATTCTAGACGAGAATTCAAAGTTGAATATAGATTCTTTTAACGAAAGAAAAGGAAGATTGCCAAAATAACTCACCCCAGCAATAATGGACGATCAACTCGTGACATAAAACACTTTACTGCAAAAAACTGAATGAATAAAGATTGTACTTAACTTCTGTATATATGGCAAAGATCTGATAACGTCAGTTCCTCTCTCTCTCTGGTTTTGCAAGAGTTTAGCTGGGTGATGAATGTTTCGACTTGATTTCCCGTCGTGCATTGTTGAATGTTTTTCTTCTGGATGTTATTCTTGAATGTTTGTTCATTAAATGTTGATATAGATGAAGGACATTTCTTCGTATTCTTAAGATGTTTTAATGATGTATGTTGATTGAAGATCCAGTTCCTCAGTTTATATATGATTTATAGCTGATATTCGATGAGTTCATTACTTCGGTAGATGTAGATACTTCGTCGTAATTTTAGATTCATTACTGTTGTAACTGCTAATTATTACAGTTGTAACTGCTGATTGTTATAGTTGTAATCTCTGGTTGTTAAAGTTGTAATCTCTGGTTATTATAGTTGTAATCTCTGGTTGTTAAAGTTGTAATAGCTGCGTATAACATTCTCACACCAACAATTGTTGGTGTGAGAATGTTATACGCACACATTCTTTGTTCTGTCTCATATCTCTTCAATGTGATATAAAATTATTTAGACTTGTTGGTTACTTCTTAGAATAAGTCACAGTTAAGTTAACTTTAAACAATTTATTGTTAGCGCTCCATCACTGGAGTATGGATGGTTTGGTCAGAAGACCATTCTGTATGAAAAGATGAATAGAACTGGTTTAAGTAGTTTTGCGTCGATAACGTGACATTAGTTATCTCAGCATTAATTACAAATATGATCACATAGGGTTATAATCGGAAGCCAGATGGTTCTGGTGTAGAGATCAAAAGGTCAACTGTTTCTCACGGGATGCTTGTGACATGTTGACAAGACATAAATAAACGTTACCTATGCAATGATTTAGCTTAGTCTATTTTCACATCCTGTTATGGCTGTTGTCACACTCCAACTCTCCAATGATCCCTTGGGTCATGGGTTTATCAATGTATTGTTATTACACATATATATATCATTGTAATGATTATTTTTCCCCTCCATAACTAAGGTCATAATGCTCTCTCAGTACTTCCGGAATGCTTTATTTATCCATTATTAAATGTTATCATACATTTCTGGCATTATATTCTATTCTGTTCTTACACACACACCATGCATGTTTCATTTTCATGTTTGCTATCTATGTTTTTTCCAATAATTAACAAATTCATCTATTGCGTCTTCAGTTTTTTTTTCGAAGTAAAGACGTATATATGGTACTTTTATGAAATTTATGTTTATTCATTGATTTATTTTATGAATTTCCTAAGATTTTATGCTTGTCTCAACTTACTTTTTGTGTTAATTTTTTTTCGAAGGCAATTATTTCCTTCTTTCTTTCAGTGGCCATATTCATTTTCTATTGCTTTTCCTTATAACTGCGTCCTTTTACCTCTCTTTTCATTTTGTTTGGTTCCCTTTTTACTTCCATTCCCTTCATATTTAATCGTTCACTAGGGTTTGTATCTGTAGCCTACCCTTTCTTCACAAGCATTTTCATGAATGATACTGTCAGCAACTCTCCGCCGTTATTGTTGTTTCTTCATTATGAAGACTATTATTCCTAGGCTCCTATGTGTCTGCTTCTTTGTGATTTTATTCAACTTGTGGAAATTCTTTTCACGCTTTATTTTAGTCACCCACGTTATTCCATTTTTTATTTTTTGTTTGTTATTTTCTGGGTTTTAACCATCTCGTTTTTCTTTTGTTTCCTATGTAACCTTCATCATTATACCCTTAAATATTCATTGCTGCTAACATGTCCATCATTCCCCTGTAATGCTTTACCTATCATCACCTCATTCCTCTGTAGATGATTTTATCTCATTTCCTGAGCTCACAGTACATTGCTCTGACGATGCAACCGACCGTCGACAATTTTTAAAAAACAGCGCTTAGTTGCGTTCTGTTCCAAATGCTCTTGAAGCTTTGGATGTTTAACCACAAAGTGTTTGCATTTAAGTAACTCTTTAATTTACGTAACTCATTGATCTTAGCTTATTGCTAATTACATCTTCGTACCTATCTATAAGTCTGTTTAGCTAGGATTGTTTCCTGTGTTATTGAACATCACTAAACGCCACTTAATTTTTTTGTATACATATTAATTTTTATAAGCCAGACAGTAGGATTTCTTTATAATCACTTTCCCCTGGAGTTTCAAGAATGATCCTTGTATTTATAAAAAGCACCCTTCAGCGAACCCCATACTCATGGAAATTTGAAGAAGAACCACTCGACCGGCTTGACCCAACTCAGCGGCGACAGGCAGGAGGGTTTGAGCAGACCACTTAAAAAACAGGAAGCGTGGAAGACGGACGTAGGCATAGCCCCTTCAACGTGGACGCCGCTTGAACTACCTGTTGGTCAACCAGTTACTAACCAACAGTATGCCTTGCTTTGAGCCATTATTTAGAAGATAGGCTGAAGATGCACTGTGTTCTTAACAATTCACAAGATGCTTCCACTACAGTCTACAATCAACCCTCAAGAGCGTGAGTGCTAATTAACGGTGCTCAACCTTGGCCAAGGAACTGTCCCCCCTTTTTTTTCTAACCTTTATTTGATGATGTGCACATTTAGCTAGGAAGTCATGTTCAAACTGTCTGGTTTAATCATTCGTGGCGTGTTATTACTATAAGTTGTGTTCCCGTTCCCCTCTATCAAGTTAGAAATTTTTTTGCCGAAAGGAATGTGTTCAAAGTAGTGAGTAGAACTTTTGGTATTATTTCAGTCACCATTTTTACTTTCATTGGTTGATTAGTCATTTGATTATTGATTTACGATTTAATTGATTTGACCATTTTCTTGGCATTTTTTATTTTTCATATGCCATGCAGTCTTTATTCAAATTTCAATTAGGTAGTTTTGCTGGTTTTTCCTGTGTCAGTTAGGTGAAAATTCCTGTGGTACTTCATGGAAATAAACGCCATTTTTAGGTTAAAATTATTAACTGTTTTTAATTTAACCTTTATATTTTGAAATGACTAAATGAGTTATCTCATGAGGTGAGATATGACTTAAGGGAAAGTTTATATTTACGTCAATGTAAAGCTATCGGTGTCAATCCTTTATTGTAATGTTCTACGGTATTACCTCCCGGTGGTTCTTAGGATGTTTTGACTTTTACAGTACTGCTCCCCCTAACGCTTTGTGAAACTGTCGTTAACATAACTGATTCAGTCCAACCACACTTAATTGGGATTTACTATTCTGCGCCCTGGAGTAGCGTCTGAACATCAAAGTGATATCAGTGCCGACAGTCCCGGTATAGAGTAGCCTAATCTTTGGAATTAAACGTGTGCAGGGAAAGCAAACCGTCTTCGTTGCGGTTCTCTAGTTTGTCAAGTGTGAGAGTGTTGGCACTCTATCCTTCATGCTCGGGTCCGGAAGTCAGAAACGGGGAGGCCTTTCCCGGAATTATTTCCCACACTTAAATAGATAACATTGGTCCTTCGAACCAGATGTGACACCATTTATTTGTGGAATAATGAAATTTTAGACATTATAAATTCACTTGTAGCGTTTTCGCTACATAAACATCACCCGATTAAGTCGTACCTCAAAACCTCACACACTAGCAAATTTGTAGAATGATTAAGCCCAGACTTTGATAGGTAATGAGATGTACAGTGTTTTAGGACGTAATTTATGGTAACCTTTGACGAATAAAGGCACCTGTGTAACCAAGCGTTTTAGCCAGAAAGTTCTACCCTGAAGGAGAACTCAGGTTTTATCTTATTTGTTCGGACCATCGGTATATGTTGCACGTTTTTCGTATGTACTGTGAGCTTTGGAGCTGCTATTTTGATCTGTTAATTTTTCCCCTTAACCATTAATTTATTTTCATGCTTTGGTTTACTGTTCCCCGTTATAGGTAGGCTACCTTTATCCTTGTCCTTTGTACCCCTCACGGTGACCGTTTGTCTGTAACATTCTCTGTGTCGTGTGTTATTTAAGTTTGACTTGGTTTTTCTGCATAATTTGTTTTTTTTTGTGGACCTTGTGTACCATCGTACATGTGGTCTTCCCAAGATGGCGACCAAAGACAGCCACATAAAACTCCCACAGCAGGCTGTGGAGATGCTGGCTACTTTAGACCTTAATGCTTGTCTTGAAGAACAAACGCAGGAGTTCAGATTCATTTACGAAGAGGCAAACATAACTCTGAAAGCTGTTTCCTCAATAGATTTTGCCTGTGCAACCCCTGAGGGTTTAGAGCACTGTAGGTAGAGTTTTTGCCGAACTTAGGGACTTTAAAACTTTGTGGAAACCTCATTGGAAACCCCCCCACTGTCCTGTCTAGTTATACCGATCTTGTCAGTATGTTAACTGACGCAGAAACGATGCACCTTCAACTTGTAACACAGGGGAAAATCAACCCTTCAAATCCCCCTCAAGCGCCTATCGCTAACCCTCAGTTTGTATGCGTCTCAGTCGCTGCAGATCCTGATCCCACTTCCTTCGATGGTCGTAGAGATTGTTAGTCCGGCTGGTGGAGTTTGTTTCGCCAGACACACGGTACATGAAAACTCCAAGTACTCTCCCACAGAAAAATACAAGATTTTGTTGCGTACCCTTGAGGGACCGGAACGTAAACTTCTCGGTAACCAAGTGTGGACAGAGGGTGTGTATGAAAGATCGATAGACAGTCTTAAGCGAGAGTATGAGTCCCCCGTTCTGACTAAACACCTCATGATAAATAAATTTTATAAAACATCCTCCCCTAATGATGATAGCGCTGATCTCCGTCGTTTCCTCATGGAATGGGACAACACGGAAACTGAATATGTACAACTAACTGGGTCGTCTTTACCAGAGGTAATGTTAGAGCATGTTTTCACTAGTAAGCTCAGACCCCTCCACCTAGGTATAGTTTACCGATATTACAATAGCGAAGAAGTAACCTTGGCGGAAATGAAAAGGGCCCTGTATGCTCATACTTGCACGAAGGAAATGATGAAGCTCATGACCAGCCCTGACGATGGCCCCAAACCTAATACCTATGATAAACCCGCGCAAGCCAACCGCTACGGAAACTCACGCTCTTACGGTAAATCACTTAACCAGCCTATACCTCCAACGTGAACAATCATATACCCAAACTTAAAGTTAATAGCGGGCCTGTCCGGTCCGTGGATCTACAAACGACTCCTAGTCGATCAAATGGATGGCCTATCACTGGCCCCAGTAACGGGACTGCTAGAGGTAAATGTATTTTTTGTGGCAATAGTGACCACGTGCAATCCAAATGTCCCCATTTCCCCGATTCAAGAAGTAGGATATCAAAGTTGCGAGAAATGAATCGTTACACAAAATGTTTTTCCACTCAACACTTTGCCAGCAATTGCAATGCAACCATTGCTTGCCTGAACTGTCAGCAGGCTCATAAATTGCCTGTATGCCCAAATATCATTGCAGTATCCAACCACTTCATCCAACCCATTAGTGGGTTTGCTAACAACACCCCTAACTCCTAACCCCTTAGACCTCCCATTAATAACCCCCCTAATATGCAACCCATTAGACCTCCCATTAATAACCCCCCTCCCCCCCGACATGCAACCCCTTATCCCTCCCAGTATCAATACCCCTGCAGTAAACCTCAATCACATTGCTTGTATCCGCAACAACACCGCGAGTGTTGAGCCTAATGACCTCGCCCCAGTTGCATTACCGACTTTCACTGCCGAATTAGTCTCCGGTAAATTTAAACACTCCACAAGAGTTTTTCTAAATTGTAGGGCACAACGTACTTTTGTGCACCCAAATGTTGTTAAATCACTAAATCTTAAACCTGTTGGACAGATGGTGTTCCAGCTTAACTCATTTAATTGTACCGAACCCCTTAAGAGTTCTGATCTAGTACAATTTAATATGAAAATCGGCAGACGGAGACATAAGATTGTGGCTAATGTTAGTGCCAATGTAGGTAAAGGCATCAATACGCCAGGCTACACCCGTACTGTCCGTACGCTAGAAGCTAATGGAATTCGTCTTGCGGATCAACGTCCCGATGATAATGCTGCCGGTATTGAGATCATTCTCGGTGCCGATTATCTTCCCAGGCTCCTCAAGCGTACCCATAATATCCAAGGTGTAAACCTGTTTAACACTCCCGCCGGCTACGTGGTATGGGGAGAGTTGCCTGATTGGTCCCGTCCTGACGTGGACCCAAGAGATGTCAGCGCAGTCACAATTACCATTAACCGAATTGATGTTGACTCGCCTATGACTATAAACCCCCTCTTGAAAACCTTTGGAAACTTGACACCATTGGTATCACTAAAGAACCCTTCAGCCATCTTGAAGAGAAAGCAGTTGATCTCTTCAAGAGAACTACTCAATACAAAACCGGAAAGTATGTTGTTCAGCCGCCTTTCAAGAGTGATAAGCGTCCCGCTTCAAATTATGCTAGAGCATTTGCCCAACTCATGTCAGTCAAAAAATCAAAGAACCCCCAATTGGTTACTGATTACCGTAAGATTCTGGATGAGTATCTTGAAGAAAACTTTATTAAGCCTGTCCCCTTAGGCACCCCTGTTGATAGAAAAGTACATTATTTACCGCATCATCCCGTAGTTAAGAATTCAGCCACCACCCCTATACGTATTGTCTTCAACGCTTCATCCAGGTCAAACCCAAATTCACTTTCTCTGAACGATTCTCTGTACACAGGACCCAATCTTGCATCGAAGATACAATCGATGATTTTAATGTTCTGCGAGAAGCCCTTTGGTTTAACTGCAGATATTTCCAAGGCATTCCTTCGCATAGAGATTGTCCCAGAACAGAGAGACTTCTGTCGCTTTCTTTTCTTTGAAGATCCAGAAATGACAAGGATCGTCGCATATCGATTTAAAGTCGTTCTGTTTGGCGCCACCTCGAGCCCCTATTTGCTTAACCAAACTATCCAACATCATTTGGACAGTCAGTCCAGTAGATTAGCGTCGACACTCAAAACCAGTTTCTAAATTGATAACTTTCAACTCTGTTATGGCGACCCCAAAGACATTCTGAGTGAGAGGCCCCTCATTGAGGCACTTATGTTAAAGGCTAACATGCCGTTAGCCAAATGGACGACTAATGCCCCTCTTAATGGCGATTTCACAGAAAGAGGCATTCATGATTACCTCTGTCTTGAATGGGATACTGTTAATGATACCTTGAATGTTAAATTACCCCCTGAATTAGAGATAAGTTATTCCCACATCAACACTAAAAGAAAGGTCATGTCCTTGTTCTCTTCCATTTATGACCCTATTGGTCTTATTTCTCCTGTTACAATTCTAGGCAAACTCTTCATTCAGAAACTGTGGATGACTGACAATGGCTGGGACACCCCTATTGACCCTGAGCAAGTTCAAGAACTAAGTGATATCATCAAAAATGTACAAAGGTCTTGAACAAATTAAAGTCCCTCGTAATGTGCATGATGGCAGTCAACCAGCATTGCACATTTTTGCCAATGCTTCCAAGCTCACTTTCGGAGTAGCTGCTTATATAGTCACCCAGGAAGGTAATTCTCGCCTCCTTACGGCTAATGCCCAAGTCACCCCTAAGCGTATGTTGGATATGGATGAAAGTTTAACCATTCCCAAACTTGAGTTAACTGCGCTCTTACTGTGCTGTCGTTTAGCCAAACACTTGTCAGAACTGCGCCCTGGCATATACGCTTCGGTCACTGTTTGGTCCGACGCTTCAACTGCCCTTCAGTGGGTCCATAATTCTAAAAGTAACTCCCCTTACGTCCTTAACTGTGTGGAGGAGATAATCAACATTAAATTAACTTGTAATTTTAACCTGAAGCATGTCCCCACTAATAGCAATCCTGTGGACCTGGCATCGCGTGGTGTCGCTGTCAGGCATATTCTTAAGAATAAATTTTGGCTACAAGGCCCTCCTTGGCTCAGTAACCCTTCAGAGTACCCCGATCAAAGCAGGTTCTCTATTAACCCGGAGATATTTGTGTGCCCTATTCGGCTCGATCCCCCGGAGTATGACTGTTCGATCATTACAGCTCCCTTGACGACGCGATCAAGTGCTACACTGCACTCCTTCATTCAATTCCCCAATGGATACAACCCTTGTCACAATATTACCCTAATCTAACCAATAAATTCAACCTTCCACCCTTAACAGTCATGTTGAAATGTTCCCAGGCCCAAAGTTATCCTAACATTCTGAAGCAAGTGCAAGGTGAAGACGTTCGTCTCAATTCGGACAAACGAGCTTTCATCGGCCAACGTAAACCTTACCTGGATAACCAAGGTCTTATCAAAGCTTGTTCCCGTCTCAGTAATGCCCCCGTGGAATTAGATTATGTAGATCCCATTTCGCTGGAACATCATTGTGCCCTTTGGACACTTATTGTCAGACATTGGCATGAACGTTTGCTGCACTGTAATACTTCAACACTCCTTGTTGAATTACGTAAACAATTTTGGGTTCCACAAATGCGGCAGCAAATCAAGAAAATTTTGCGCCGTTGCATCCATTGCCGGAAGGTGCAAGCGGCCCCGTACCCAATGCCTCCAGTAGCCCAGTATTATCCCAATTGCCTCATTTCTAGAGTGCCCTTCCAAGTAACTGGCTTAGATTTCACTGGAGCTTTTAAGGTATACAATTCACATGTAGATTTTGTTTACATCTTGCTTTTCACCTGCGCAGCGACCAGAGCCGTAGCTCTAGAAGTCACAACTTCGTTAACGGTCATCGAATTTGTGCAAGCAGTGCGCAGATTTGCCGCTCGATTTGGTATGCCACCCTGTATCTTCTCTGATAATGCTTCCACTTTGCAAGCTGGTCAAACTCTTCTAATTGAACTTATGCATCACCCTTTAATTGATGGGTTTAAATCATCCCATAACCTGACCTGGAAATTCATCAATCCCTTGCCCCTTGGCAGGGAGGTATTTATGAAAGGCTAATAGGCTTCACCAAACTTAATCTAAGGAAAGCCATGTATCACTTGTATCCTACTTATAATGAATTTGTCACTTTGGTACAAGAAGCCGAATGCGTCATCAACGATAGACCTTTAGTTTACTTGGATGTCAACAACGTTACTAATACCCCCTTGACTCAGAGTCATACGCTTTACGGTCGAACCCTCTAACTTGCTCCTCAGGTCCTTATGACCGACCTCGATGACCCCACAAATAGGGAAGGGAACAGCCTCCCAGCTAGTTATCAGAAACCCCACAAACATGTTGCAAGTGTTTTTAAAACGATGGACCCAGCATTATGTCAATTCCCTTCGTGAACGTCACATAAAAAATAATCGTATCCACCCTGTGCCTCCTAAAATTGGAGATTTATGTTTGTTAATTTTGGATGAAGTAAATCGGGAAGATTATCCCATGGCCCGTATTCTTGAAACATACCCCGGTCAAGATGGTCATATTAGATCTGTGAAGGTGCGCACCCCTCATGGAATATATGTGCGTCCTTTTAACCGTCTTATCCCATTGGAGATGAATGTCACAGGTCTCTATATCACTGAACTGGAGCAAGGTGGTCCTGATGCGCTCACGACACTCCAGTTACCAGATCCTCCCTCAGAGGACCCTCTAAATGACGATTCTTCTGATGATGACGCCCTTCTTCCCAAACCTGATCCTGTTTCCTCTCGAGGGCAACCTCATAGGGCGGCGGCAGATAAAGCCTGTGCCTTACTCCAGAAAGTGCTGTAAATTTGAAAGGGATGGGGAATACCCACTTCCTTCTGTACCCTCCATCTTGTTAGTGGACTCCCCCTTCTCTCACGCTCTTACTTGGCAGGGTGTGGAAATTCTTTCCACGTTTTATTTTAGTCACCCCTGTTTTTCCATTTTTTATTTTTTGTTTGTTATTTTCTGGGTTTTAACCATCTCGTTTTTCTTTTGTTTCCTTTGTAACCTTCATTATTATACCCTTAAATATTCATTGCTGCTAACATGTCCATCATTCCCCTGTAATGCTTTACCTTGCATCACCTCATTCCTCTGTAGATGATTTTATCTCATTTCCTGAGCTCACAGTACATTGCTCTGATGATGCAACCGACCGTCGACAATTTTTAAAAAAACAGCGCTTGGTTGCGTTCTGTTCCAAATGCTCTTGAAGCTTTGGATGTTTAACCACAAAGTGTTTGTATTTAAGTAACTCTTTAATTCACGTAACTCATTGATCTTAGCTTATTGCTATTTACATCTTCGTACCTATTTATAAGTCTGTTTAGCTAGGATTGTTTCCTGTGTTATTGAACATCACTAAACGCCTCTTAATTTGTTTGTATACATATTAATTTTTATAAGCCAGACAGTAGGATTTCTTTATAATCACTTTCCCCTGGAGTTTCAAGAATGATCCTTGTATTTATAAAAAGCACCCTTCAGCGAACCACGCACTCATGGAAATTTAAAGAAGAACCACTCGACCGGCTTGACCCAACTCAGCGGCGACATGCAGGAGGGTTTGAGCAGACCACTTAAAAAACAGGAAGCGTGGAAGACGGACATAGGCATAGCCCCTTCAACGTGGACGCCGCTTGAACTACCTGTTGGTCAACCAGTTACTAACCAACAGTATGCCTTGCTTTGAGCCATTATTTAGAAGATAGGCTGACGAAGACAAAACACGCCAGTGCAGAACTGAAGATGCACCGTGTTCTTAACAATTCACAAGATGCTTCCACTGCAGTCTACAATCAACCCTCAAGAGCGTGAGTACTAATTAACGCTGCTCAACCTTGACCAAGGAACTGTCCCCCCTTCTTTTTCTAGCCTTTATTTGACGATGTGCACATTTAGCTAGGAAGTCATGTTCAAACTGTCTGGTTTAATCATTCGTGGAGTGTTATTACTATAAGTTGTGTTCCCGTTCCCCTCTATCAAGTTTGAATTTTTTTTGCCGAAAGGAATGTGTTCAAAGTAGTGAGTAGAACTTTTGGTATTATTTCAGTCACCATTTTTACTTTCATTGGTTGATTAGTCATTTGATTATTGATTTACGATTTAATTGATTTGACCATTTTCTTGGCATTTTTTATTTTTCATATGCCATGCGGTCTTTATTCAAATTTCAATTAGGTAGTTTTGCTGGTTTTTCCTGTGTCAGTTAGGTGAAAATTCCTGTGGCACTTTATGGAAATAAACGCCATTTTTAGGTTAAAATTGTGGCGAAATTTCACCGGTTTACTAAATTGCCCGATGTACTGGGCTGATCACAAGGCCTTAAGGGCTAGCCTCTCAAAACCATTCAGGAAATAAGTAGAATACGGCTATATTTTAACAAATTTATTATAAAAATAATCATATAATACGAGAGAAATACAAAAAATAAACCTTTACTTGACATACAAAGAGACACTTGACTTAATGAACATGTGCGTTACTGAAAAAAAACTATGTCCGCACCGGACCAAAATTTAGCAAAAATAATTAAACATTTAGTAAGTTTCCTCGATAAACGCCTTACCGAGACCTTTTTATGTATTTTACAAAACAACTCTGATCCCCTGGCACAAGGATCGATGAAATATTCACAGATACAAATTTTACATAACTCTAGCAAAAACTATATGGAAACCGACCTGGGTACACTAGGGGGGGGGGGGAGAGAACAATTAGGACTTACTGTAGTTGGGGACGTCGGATGAAAGAGGCAGAGCTGGCTTCTGCAACCCCCGACGTCACCTTTTTCCCGCATTTTTTCCTGAACCTAAATTTCTAGATTGGATTTTTTTATCATGTTACAATAGAATGACGTTATATTTCTTAATCTTAAATTACAAGTTGTCGATTTCTTTAGTGTCAGCGCCTCCCCTACCAGGCGGTTTCTCTTTTGGCTCTAAAACATTCTCGTCTTGAACCACATTCATTCGCCCGCGAGTTCTCTCCTCTCCCTCCAATTTGACGCAACGTAGGCGGAGTCAAATGGCGGGAATTTCGATTGATCAGTTTGAAATTCCCGACATCCTCCACGCCCCAAAATAAGGAGCGATGAAACGTCGGTCAATTGGACAAGGCTGGACTCGGGGTGGGGGAGTGACTTGATCCGAGACTCTGCTAGGCTCGCTGCGTAGCGCTCCGCAACGACTCAAACAGAGTACGCATAATGTACAACACACAGCAATGTTACCCCGGGGCAATAAACACAATCAATAATATACATGTAGCCATACAACAGTTCAAATTAGGCAATAGGCCTAGCAATTGTAATGTACTCGTGTATAATACACATAAGGAACAGCAGAAATTAGTGGTAATGTACACATACATATTACAAAACTCAAATGGCAAAGCAATCAGGCAATGGGCCTAAGACAATCAGAAAATGGCAGAAAATGGCAGAAAATGGCAATGGAAATGCATACATAACAATTCAAATGCAAAGGCAATTAGGCAATGGGCCTAAGACAATCAGAAAATGGCAGAAAATGGCAATGGAAATGCATACATAACAATTCAAATGCAAAGGCAATTAGGCAATGGGCCTAAGACAATCAGAAAATGGCAGAAAATGGCAATGGAAATGCATACATAACAATTCAAGTTCAGTCTGCCTTAACTCACATTAATCGAGACTTATATAGCGCTGCTACATACAGGCTGTTACTTGATGGAGTACAAGAGGGATGGGCTGATTCTGTGCAACGCTCGGTCTGTACGCACGAGAGACCATCCCATCCCCTTTCTCCACGCCCTACGCACTTCCAACTTCCGCAGATTCATGCACACCTCACAAACTCCACCCTCCCTACCTTCCAGATAGGACACTCCCCTTTTTCACTCACTGTTCGCAGCTACGTTTTATATATCGTCACCTTTCAGCAGACAGTCCATCAGTTCTCACTGTTTCGCGGCAGCCCTTCTCAATGGGCATGCAGAACGTCCTTGTGCGTTCGTCTGCTCTGATTCAGTTTCATTTTCACTTCTCTCACTAACTGCATAGTTCTCACCTTTCTCGTCGTTGTCGTCCGTTCCTGTGGCTGGTTGTTGAGTTGTCGTAGCTGGTGCCATATCCTGGTCGTCCCCAGACGTCTCCGCTATCCCTGGCATTCCTGCTGTCGAACTGTACGCGCCCTCTTCTCCGTCATCGCCGTCGTCGTCTTCACCTCCATCGTCATCCTCAGAGGGGGCTATTTCTAGGGGAACCAGGTGGCTGACAGCTCGCAGCGACTCGACACCCTCGAACAACACCTTAGCCAAACGCACGACTCCGTCGTCGTCAAGATACGTCTCCACGACACGTCCAAGAGGCCATGTAGCTCTTTTCTTATTCTCTTGTTTAACTAGCACGATGTCTCCGGGGTGTAGCTTGGAGGGTTCCCCGGACCGACAGTCGTGCCGGGCTCTCAAGGCACTCAAGTATTCCCTTCTCCATTGTTCTCGGAAGGCCTTCAATGAATCTGTCATTCTTATGTAACGATCACGTAGCTTCCGAGAGGTGAAGGTTGCGTTGAGATGGTCGTCCGGCAAGATTGGTGCCATGAGGTGGACTTGGTGTCCTCTTAGCAAATGGGAGGGGGTGAGGACTTCATCCTCGCGCTCGTCACCGCTGTACATAAGCGGCCGATTGTTTACGACTGCTTCTGCTTCTTTCACGAGGGTTAGCACGTGGGCGTCCGGCAGGTACTTCTTTCCAAGGGCTATCTGGAGGGTCCGTTTCGTTACTCCTATCAAACGCTCGAAGAACCCACCTTTCCAAGGTGCACAGGGCGACTGAAACCACCACTTTATGCCAGTTTTCCTCAAGAACTGCTGGACTTCATCTTCTTCGTAAAGTCCCTGCAGGAGGTGGCTGGCAGCCTTGAAGGTTTGATGGTTATCGGACATGATGAGCTGCGGGGCACCATGGGTGGCACTAAACCGTCTTAGTGCCAACACGAATTCTTCTGCTTCCAAAGAGGGACAAAAGTCAAGGTACACGGCTCTGCTAGCCATGCAGGTTATGATGAGTATATATCCTGGCCGCGTTTCGGTCTGTATGGCTGCTGTGTGGTCCACTCCGACCGCTGTGAAGGGTTTTGTGAGGGTGATCCTTTCCTTTGGCAGGGGGGGGGGGTGGTGGTGGCTATTTCGTGAGAGGTTGGAAGGCTAGCTTGCATTCGGGGCATTGCCGCACGGTTCGCTTTGCAATGGAACGTAGACCCGCCACCCAACATTTCTGTCGAAAGATACCTATTAGAGTATTCACCCCACAATGCAAATGTAACTGATGTAAATAATTTAAATACATCCTAACTAAATGCCCTTTGGCTGGCAAGAGAATTAACTGATCAGTTTCTCCTACGTGGGACACTCGTCCCCTGGTGCAGATGAGATTATCTACTAAGACTAGATTCAATTGTCTGACAAAATTAGCAACTTCACGAGGGGGTCTGAATCCACCCTCTAAGTAGGCATAAACAGTAGGCAAATAATGTTTTTGCTCTAATTGGACAACAATACTGAACGGATGCCGTTCTATCTTTGTAAACTTTAAAATTAGTCTGACTACTCTCAACAAGAATTGGAACCCTACTTCCCTTTTCAGGATGTCCCAAATCTCGCCTGGGGGGGTAGGACACATCTCCTCCCTTAACTCCTGTACTGCCGCTACTACGTGAGTTTGATGTAGTGGATCTTCCTCCTTGCAAGGAACAGGCTTTCCCGTGGTCCTGAGGAATTCTGGACCGTTCCTCCACAGGGAGTTAGCTAGCAATTGTCGAGCCGTTGCACCTCTGGATAGGATATCGGCAGGGTTCTGATGACTAGGGACATGGTTCAGACTGAAACTACAAACCTGCTGAATAAAAACAATCTCCGCCACTCTTTTAGAAACAAACACATTTTTATGAGACCTGGCATCTGGAGATGCTACCCATGCCAATGTTACCTTGCTGTCGGTCCACATTACTATTTCCCGTGGCTCGATCAGTTCCTTGAGTGTTCTTGCTAGTCTGCTGCCTAACAACAAGGCCAGTAGCTCTAGCTTGGGGATCGTCAGTTTGCTCATCCCTTTCGGAGTGATCCTCATTTTGCTTGTAACCAAACTTACCCGTTTGCAATCGTCCCTGGTATATGCCACTGCTCCATATGCCTTACTGCTGGCATCGGTGAACACATGGAGTTCTAAACCCCTTTTTCCTATCGATCTTTGAAAGGTGATGTCGCTCACCGCTTTCAAATCATTCAACAATTCACTTGCCTGTTTAGCCCTTTCTTCTCCTAACACGTCATCCCAACCTACATTATCCTCCCATAGTTGTTGGAGGAAAAGTTTTCCCTTTACAAATAATGGGCTTATCAAACCTATCGGATCGTAAATGGAGACTAACAGGGAAAGTACACTACGCTTCGTAGGCACCCATCCCTCCCCCAACTCACAGATCCTTTTACTTTCTTTCACACACAATCTGTCCACGTCCCGGGCCCATCGCAGCCCGAGCACGTTCACACTCACAGGCTCCCTCCACTGTTTCTCGCTATCGAAGGCCAAGTGATTGCTTGCCCACCCTTCCAAGGGCATACCCGCCCCTTTTAAGATGTTATTAACAGACTCATGCTCTTGCCTCATATGTTCTAAATCCTCAAACGTGGCCAGATAGTTATCGACATAAAAAGATTTTACTAAATCTGGCCGGCCTTCCTCTTTAAAATGACAATTTAATATCTATTGTAGCAAAAATGGACTAGCTGTGATGCCGAACACCACGACTCTAAAGGCGAAGGTAAGCGCTCGACCAGCTGCCTCGCGCCACAGAAATCGTGTGTATTTGGCATCACGAGGATCTAACAAAACACGATGGAATGCTTTACTTATGTCGGCTAACATGGCATATCGGTTCAACCTAAACCTCATGATTAAACTATATGCTACCTCTACCAAATTGGGCCCAGGTAAGAGACATTCATTCAATGACTTAACCCTTTGACTTTGCCGAGGCATTGAACACGATTCTAAGGGGGCTGGTACGGCTGTCTTTCTTAACTCCAAAGTGCGGCATGTAATAACCTTCCATTATGGGATTTTTCACCTCAGATATAAAACCTGCTTCGATATATTTATCTATCACTCCCGGATATTGTTCAAAATATTTCCTATCCTTTCTGAATTTGGTCTGCAACGACTCTAACTGCGCCACAGCGTTACGATAATTTGTTTCTGGCCTAGCATCCGACCCGAATGGTAGGCTAACCTGATATCCCTCAGGTTTTCTCACAACGCTTTGCGATACCTTTCGCACGGCCTCGGCCTCGCGAACAGTGTATTGCTCAGATGGGGCAATGGGTCTAATCGCCACCACTCGTCTACATCACACAGATATGGCTCGTTCGTGACTCTGCACACTCTCAACGTTCTTACTTGTTCGATCTTTTCCCCTTGGAATAGCCACTGTGGCACCTTCCCGTACGGGGACATACCATTATGCGTCAAGAAAAGATTTATGCCATCTATTTTTTCAACACCTATAATAAAATAGATAAAATAATCAGCCCCAACTAATATGTGTACGTTTTTCATGGTATCTGATTGGTTTGCTGGATCGGCTAACGTGACTCCCTTGGTCAACAGATGCTGTCTGACCTTTACATAACCCGCGTTATGTATCGGGACGTCCACGTGTTCGTGTGCCACTAACTTCATACGCACGATTCTTTTCCCCATTTCAACCCTGCAACTTACTACATCGTATTGTCCGCTTATTTCCTCGGAACCAAACGGAGCTATATTCAAGGATACTCGTCCTACCACCGGTAGGCCTAATTGACGGGCAATTTTTGCTGAGATGAAGCTCCTCTGGCTTCCTGAGTCGAGGAATAGGCGGACTCGCTTACTACCTTGCCTTAGTTGGATACCTGCCATGGCTGTTGGCAAGATAGTGCATGGGAGGTCCACATCAGACCTCTGCGCGATCTTTGCACTTGTGCATGGTTTAGCCTCTACTTTAGTCTTGGGTGGTCGGGGGGAAGTTTCGGGCTGCTGAGGCGTCGCATTCACTACAGGGCGGGACGTCGTTGTTTGACTATTACTATGACTAGAGATCGATTGCGGTCTACCCGCATCGCAAATTGCGGTGTGGTGTTTGGCATTGCAAATCTTACAAGAACTTTGGATGGGACATTTATCACTACGATGACCTGACTTGGTACAATTGAAGCAAAGGCCCCTTTTTAGTAAAATGCGACGTCTGGAAGCTACGTCAGTTACTTGGCGACAGCCGTGAGGCGGGTGTCGTTCGTTACAAAATGGGCAAGAATTATTGTGGATAGGTGTGGATTTCGGTCTTACACTGTTGTCCTTTCTTTTATCATGCTCGAGTTTGTAACCTCTTTGCAACGCATCGTCCTCGAGCATTCTTATAATGAAATCTATCGCTTCAAAGAATTCATCCAATGTATAATCACATTTTCTTAAATGTTCTACTACCTTCCGATAGAGCTTTCCCTCAGACAGTTTTTGATTAATGAGGCTCATGACCATTCCCTGGCCTATGTCATGGGTACTTAGTCTTTTGATTTGTTCAATAATGATGGTGAACTCAAAACGGAACCTTTTGAGTTCTACTGGGTTTAGTGACGGCACAAAGATGTTGGCTAATTTACGGTGCAGAATCATGAGTGTCTGGTGCACGTTGCCATATTGCTTATCTAATAGGTCTAATGCTACACTATAGTTCGCGGCGGTTACACTTAGAGATTTGATGATTCTAAGTGGCTCTTTGCCCAACGTCCCCAGCAAATATGTGAATTTAGACACTTCGTCTAAATCAGCTCTTCTATCCACGTGGATTGTGAATAGTTCACGGTACGATGCGTACTCTTGCGCTTCCCCTTCAAACGTGGGGAGAGGCAGCGGCTTCAACCTGGGTAGGGCAACATTCCCCGTTGAAGGGCCTTTCACTTTATCTATCCTATTATACAGTAGGGTGGAAGCATGTGTAGCTTCACCTAACGTGTGCCTGATTCGGGCTTCGAAACTAGATTCTAGTTTCACGCGCTGGGTTTTGTATAGCTCTTTTAGCTGTCGGACCTCTGCCTGCAACTCCATTACCAAATTCTGGTAAACGGACTCAGAGTAGGTCTCTAATAGCGCCCTTTGCGTTTCGCTCAGTAAGTCTTGCACTAGGCCCATCGACGCCTCGATGTGGACGATCGTGGCCACCGCCATCTTAATTAACTTTACTTTACGTTTGGGGGGGGGGGGCAAAGCAAGGAAAGAAAGGTAATCTTACGTTAGGAAGGGACTCAAAGAAACTGACCCACGTGGGCGATCGCACATCGGGACGTAGACGACCTTTAATTGTTACTTCTCTCCCACCCTCAAAAGCTCATATTCTAATTTAGTCCTGTCCGGCTCTGGGAAGCGCTTGTGATCCGGTTCGAAGGACCAAATGTGGAGAAATTTCACCGGTTTACTAAATTGCCCGATGTACTGGGCTGATCACAAGGCCTTAAGGGCTAGCCTCTCAAAACCATTCAGGAAATAAGTAGAATACAGCTATATTTTAACAAATTTATTATAAAAATAATCATATAATACGAGAAAAATACAAAAAATAAACCTTTACTTGACATACAAAGAGACACTTGACTTAATGAACATGTGCGTTACTGAAAAAAAACTATGTCCGCACCGGACCAAAATTTAGCAAAAATAATTAAACATTTAGTAAGTTTCCTCGATAAACGCCTTACCGAGACCTTTTTACGTGGCCGCGGGGGCATATAAAAATTAGAATAGCGCCAACGTTATCCCTGCGTGTCGTAAGAGGCGACTAAAAGGGACGGGACGAGGGGCTGGGAACCCCCTCTCCTGTATAAAATTCCTACGAGACACCGACAAGGAGATGGAGCTGGGGGGAGAGTGACTGCTCCCCGCGCTCTAGTTTTGGGGTGTTTGAATGTGCGTGGATGTAATACGATAGAGAGTAAAAGATGTGAGATTGGAAGTACGTTTAGAAGTAGAAGGATGGATGTATTGGCCTTGTGTGAGACAAAGATGAAAGGAAAGGGTGAAGTGATGTTTGGTGAAATGTCTGGTAGAGTGTCTGGGATTGAAAGGGGAAGAGCGAGAGAGGGTGTGGCGTTATTGCTGAGTGAATGGATGACAGGTAAAGTAGTGGAATGGAAGGAGATATCATCTAGGTTAATGTAGGTAAGGGTTAGGTTGGGTAGGGAATGTTGGGCGTTTGTCAGTGCGTATGGGCCAGGTAGTGAGAAAAGTGAAGAAGAGCGGAATGAGTTCTGGAATGAATTAACTAGGTGTGTAGAAGGACTGGGTAGAAGGAATTATGTAGTTGTATTGGGTGACTTAAATGCTAGAGTGGGCGCTGGAGAGGTAGAAGGTGTCATTGGGAAGTATGGTGTACCAGGTGAAAATGAGAGTGGTGAGAGACTGGTAGATATGTGTGTTGAACAAGAGATGGTAATAAGTGCTAGCTTCTTTAAAAAGAAAGATAAGAATAAGTATACATGGGTAAGAGTGGCAAATGGAAGAGTAGTAGAAAGGGCATTAATGGATTATGTGTTGATAACTAAAAGAATGTTTGGAAGATTGAAAGACGTGCACGTGTTTAGGGGTATGGCAAACGGTATGTCTGATCATTTTTTGGTGGAAGGAAAATTAGTTGTAGCAAAAGAGTGGGGGAATAGAGTAGGTGGATGTAAAAGGGAGGTAGTGAAGGTTGAAGAGTTAATAAAACCGGGGGTAAAAAGTAAATATCAGGAAAGGTTGAAAATGGCATATGACGAGGTGAGAGTAAGAGAAACTGGTAATTTAGAGGAGGAGTGGAAGTTAGTAAAAGAAAATTTTGTTGGGATTGCAAGTGATGTATGTGGCAAGAAGGTTGTTGGAGGCAGCATGAGGAAGGGCAGTGAATGATGGAATGAAGGAGTGAAGGTAAAAGTGGAAGAGAAAAAGAGGGCTTTTGAAGAATGGCTGCAGAATAATAGTATAGAGAAGTATGAAAAATATAGAGAGAAAAATGTGGAAGTAAAGCGCAAGGTACGTGAGGCAAAGAGGGCAGCTGACCTGAGGTGGGGTCAGGGATTGGGTCAGTCATATGAAGAGAATAAGAAGAAGTTTTGGAAAGAAGTGAAGAGAGTAAGGAAGGCTGGCGGAAGAATTGAAGAGACAGTGAAAGATGGAAATGGAAGGTTGTTAAAAGGAGAGGAGGCAAGGAAAAGGTGGGCAGAATATTTTGAAAGTTTGCTGAATGTTGAGGATAATAGGGAGGTAGATATAATTGCTGTTCCAGGTGTTGAGGTGCCAGTGATGGGAGATGAGAATGAGAGAGAGATTACAATAGAGGAAGTGAGGAGAGCACTAGATGAAACGAGAGTAGGAAAAGCATCTGGTATGGATGGTGTGAAAGCTGAGATGTTGAAGGAAGGGGGTGTAACTGTACTTGAATGGTTGGTGAGATTGTTTAATGTGTGTTTTGTGTTGTCAATGGTACCAGTAGATTGGGTTTGTACATTTATTGTACCACTATATAAGGGTAAGGGAGATGTGCATGAGTGTTGTAATTCAAGAGGTATTAGTTTGTTGAATGTAGTTGGAAAAGTGTATGGTAGAGTATTGATTAATAGGATTAAGGATAAAACAGAGAATGCAATCTTGGAAGTACAGGGTGGTTTTAGAAGAGGTAGGGGTTGTATGAATCAGATTTTTACAGTTAGGCAGATATGCGAGAAATATTTAGCAAAAGGTAAGGAGGTTTATGTTGCGTTTATGGATCTGGAGAAAGCATATGATAGAGTTGATAGGGGAGCAATGTGGAATGTGATGAGGTTATATGGAGTTAGTGGAAGGTTGTTGCAAGCATTGAAAAGTTTCTACAAAGGTAGTAAAGCATGTGTTAGAATAGGAAATGAAGTGAGTGATTGGTTTCCAGTGAGAGTGGGGCTGAGACAGGGATGTGTGATGTCGCCGTGGTTGTTTAACTTGTATGTTGATGGAGTGGTGAGAGAGGTGAATGCTCGAGTGCTTGGACGAGGATTAAAACTGGTAGGCGAGAATGACCATGAATGGGAGGTAAATCAGTTGTTGTTTGCGGATGATACTGTACTGGTAGCAGACACAGAAGAGAAGCTTGACCGACTAGTGACAGAATTTGGAAGGGTGTGTGAGAGAAGGAAGTTGAGAGTTAATGTGGGTAAGAGTAAGGTTATGAGATGTACGAGAAGGGAAGGTGGTGCAAGGTTGAATGTCATGTTGAATGGAGAGTTACTTGAGGAGGTGGATCAGTTTAAGTACTTGGGGTCTGTTGTTGCAGCAAATGGTGGAGTGGAAGCAGATGTACGTCAGAGAGTGAATGAAGGTTGCAAAGTGTTGGGGGCAGTTAAGGGAGTAGTAAAAAATAGAAGGTTGGGCATGAATGTAAAGAGAGTTCTATATGAGAAAGTGATTGTACCAACTGTGATGTATGGATCGGAGTTGTGGGGAATGAAAGTGACGGAGAGACAGAAATTGAATGTGTTTGAGATGAAGTGTCTAAGGAGTATGGCTGGTGTATCTCGAGTAGATAGGGTTAGGAACGAAGTGGTGAGGGAGAGAACGGGTGTAAGAAATGAGTTAGCGGCTAGAGTGGATATGAATGTGTTGAGGTGGTTTGGCCATGTTGAGAGAATGGAAAATGGTTGTCTGCTAAAGAAGGTGATGAATGCAAGAGTTGATGGGAGAAGTGCAAGAGGAAGGCCAAGATTTGGGTGGATGGATGGTGTGAAGAAAGCTCTGGGTGATAGGAGGATAGATGTGAGAGAGGCAAGAGAGCGTGCTAGAAATAGGAATGAATGGAGAGCGATTGTGACGCAGTTCCAGTAGGCCCTGCTGCTTCCTCCGGTGCCTTAGATGACCTCGGAGGTAGCAGCAGTAGGGGACTCAGCATTATGAAGCTTCATCTGTGGTGGAAATGTGGGAGGTTGGGCTGTGGCACCCTAGCAGTACCAACTGAACTCGCTTGAGTCCCTGGTTAGGCAGAAGGAACGTAGAGAGTAGAGGTCCCCTTTTTTGTTTTGTTTCATTGTTGGTGTCGGCTACCCCCCAAAATTGGGGGAAGTGCCTGGGTATATATATATATATATATATATATATATATATATATATATATATATATATATATATATATATATATATATATATGTATATATACAAAACAACTCTGATCCCCTGGCACAAGGATCGATGAAATATTCACAGATACAAATTTTACATAACTCTAGCAAAAACTATATGGAAACCGACCTGGGTACACTAGGGGGGGTAGAGAGAACAATTAGGACTTACTGTGGTTGGGAACGTCGGATGAAAGAGGCAGAGCTGGCTTCTGCAACCCCCGACGTCACCTTTTTCCCGCATTTTTTCCTGAACCTAAATTTCTAGATTGGATTTTTTTATCATGTTACAATAGAATGACGTTATATTTCTTAATCTTAAATTACAAGTTGTAGATTTCTTTAGTGTCAGCGCCTCCCCTACCAGGCGGTTTCTCTTTTGGCTCTAAAACATTCTCGTCTTGAACCACATTCATTCGCCCGCGAGTTCTCTCCTCTCCCTCCAATTTGACGTAACGTAGGCGGAGTCAAATGGCGGGAATTTCGATTGATCAGTTCGAAATTCCCGAAATTCTGTTTTTAACTTAACCTTTATAGTTTGAAATGACTAAATGAGTTATCTCATGAGGTGAGATATGACTTAAGGGAAAGTTTATATTTACGTCAATGTAAAGCTATCGGTGTCAATCCTTTATTGTAATGTTCTACGGTATTACCTCCCGGTGGTTCTTAGGATGTTTTGACTTTTACAGTACTGCTCCCCCTAACGCTTTGTGAAACTGTCGTTAACGTAACTGATTCAGTCCAACCACACTTAATTGGGATTTACTATTCTGCGCCCTGGAGTAGCGTCTGAACATCAAGGTGATATCGGTGCCGAAAGTCCCGGTATAGAGTAATCTTTGGAATTAAACGTGTGCAGGGAAAGCAAACCGTCTTCGTTTCGGTTCTCTAGTTTGTCAAGTGTGAGAGTGTTGGCACTCTATCCTTCAGGCTTGGGTCCGGAAATCAGAAACGGGGAGGCCTTTCCCGGAATTATTTCCCACACCACTCTTGTAACGCAATCCTTCAAAATCTCCCATCTATAGTAAAGGATATAACTTTTTACCGCATTTTCTTGTTAAATTGATCTTCGCTATTGTGCAAAAAAAAAAAAAGGTGACCACATTATTATCTGAGATATTACGGTCAAGGATGATTAATCATCTGTTATCAATTTGTTAAAGGTTTTACGCATTTATCTTTAAAAACATATAGTTAATTATACTTTTGTATTTTACCCTTATACGTCAATACATTCTCTTTAATTAGATAATTTTGATTTTTGATAGTGACAATGGAATGGTCACAAAAGTCAGTAAGACCGTAACCAAACCTGTTATTTTACATCACAGTTTAGTATCGATATCAGATCTGTAGAATGGTCCCTACTGCGACATAAGTGTAAATAACAGACAAATAGAACTTAGAAACTGATATTTAAGCTTAACAATCTTTGTGTGATGGCGAATGATGATAACAGACGACTGGATAATGACATGGAAGAAATTAATGGCCGTGCTGACGATGACAGTGATGATGAGAGGGAAAATGAACTACCCATGGATGAAGAGGAAGGGGAAATCCTAGCAGGTAAGGAATGTCGGTAAAGTTTTACTGTATTACAGATTCTGATTTCGAACAGTAAATATATATTTTCATGTAGTAGATATTGTGATTTGACCGAATTTGACCTTCATTTCAACCGCAAACCAACAGAATAACCAATTCGACTAACGGTAAAGTTTTAGATTCAACCAAATTGGGAAATGTATTATATTAATATATTTTCCTAGTAAAGCACGTGATAACAAAAAACTTTCTCTCAATACATTATTGACGCTGATGTCTACTTACAGAGATAATTATTTCAGTTAATGTAGGTCTGCATTTTATTTCTAAGTGTTTTGTATACCTTTACGCTGCCACGGGACCTACCTCTTGTTCGTTTGTATGTCTGTTTTCATCTTACTTGGCTCCGCCCCATTGCGTAATGTGACAATATTTACTTGAATGCGCATTTGCTCCTCCCACTAATGTCGCTCCTCCAATCTAAATACTACTGGGTTCTTTTCAAGGGTTATTATTGGACGATTCATTGGTCTCTCAGTCTTGTTTCAAGGATCTGTTTTTCGTGCAATATAACATTGTAAACGATAGTATTTTGTTTTTTTCCCTATTTCATTATGGGAGAAACCCGTGATTGTCGTTTGTTTTCGGTTTTCAAAAGTTCCGGTTTCTATATTTTCATCACACGTCACTTAACTGTCATGGATCCTCCGGTACGGTTGTGTGAAATATGTCGTTATTCCTATTTTGATGTGATCGACCGATTTCATGGGAATTATAATGGAACTCCTGAAGTAGTGAATCGTTTTCTAAGGGAGCATTCCGTATTACCTTTAAGTGTCCAGTGTGGTAAATGTGATTCGCCTTTACATTTTCGTGAGGATAGACATGTGTGGTATTGTACCAAATCTGAATGTATTCCAGTACTTGATGATTTAGAAGAGGGTCAACCACAACCTTCCACATCTTCATCGTCATCTTCCGTTTAAGGTAAGAAGTGATTTAACAAAATATATATATTCAAATTTACCCCTGGTTAAAGGGGGGGTCGCAGGGGGGGGGCGAAGCCCCTCCCCGGTAGGGGTACAGGGCCCCTAGGTTAGGTTAGGTGGGTTTGTTAGGTTCTGTGGTGCCTTGAAAATTACTGTGGCCATAAGGGGGGGTCGCAGGGGGGGCGAAGCCCCCCCTGGTAGGGGTACAGGGCCCCTAGGTTAGGTTAGGTGGGTTTGTTAGGTTCTGTGGTGCCCTGAAAATTACTGTGGCCTTAAGGGGGGGTCGCAGGGGGGGCGAAGCCCCCCCCGGTAGGGGTACAGGGCCCCTAGGTTAGGTTGGGTGGGTTTGTTAGGTTCTGTGGTGCCCTGAAAATTACTGTGGCTGTAAGGGGGGGTCGCTGGGGGGCCCTACCCCCCTCCCCCCGGTAGGCCTAGTTAGGGGTATGGGGGAGGGGTGCTGGAACATTAATTATTCATTTATTGCAAATATCATTCAATGCCCCAACACCCTCCCCCCCTTCCCCCACCCAAAACCCCGGTTCCCAAAGGGTGTCCCCCATAATTGGTGGGATGAACTAGGGTATACATAGTAAATCTCTAAATCGGTTGGTTTGCAGTCAAAATAAACGTTAAATTCATTGAAACCACACTATTTCTGATGCAACAAATATATTTTTATTGCATTTTTCCAAATTTGGCTGAAACTAAAAATTTACCCGACTGACTTTAAGTATACGGACTGGTTGCTGTTATGGCTGAAATGAAGGTGAAAACTGGTTAAATCATGTTATTTTTACAGGAAAAGGAGCCTATGTAGGGTGACGGCCAGATCCCGTAGAAAACGGGAATATTCTGAACTATGGCCGTCGTTCTAAAAACGATTTTGGCGGGAGAAGCTAACTTAAAAACCCCACCTAACCTATGCTAAAAGCCGTATCCTTACCCAGAGGTCACAAACCCAATATAATGTCCTTTTTTATATCACTTCACTCACGTTACGCTAACATTAGTACTGTTACGATATCATTATATAAAATGGTTCTTGTTCCGCCATTAGGTCGCTTAAAAATAAAACATCAAGCTCGTATGTACTGGCAAGCGGTAATGTTGAGGTGCGCACGCTAACACTAGTAATTTGTTCCGTAACCGAAATACAAACCACGCTATTTACAAAGGGTATTACTTTTAGCGTAGCTGAAATGGCGAGCCATTAGAATTTAACGAGGGTGTATTACCCCCGCGCTAGTTAGCGGGGGGGTAGGGGAGTGGTAGCTAGCTACCCCTCCTCCCCCTCACACACAGGTGAATACTCACTTTCACTTTTGGCTCGGACTGTGACAGACGTCTCTGTCTTGGTCCTCGCTTGGCAGCCATTGTCTGTTAAGTTTCCTTTTCAGATGTGTGTGTGTAGTGTACGATATCTACGTGGAGGCCTCGGCAGTTAGGCCACCACGGCCTAATTTTATGGGTTGCGATCGAGTTTGACTTCGGTCTTTCTCTCTCTCTCTCTCTCTTGAGGTCGTTCACCCTTTTACTATGTTTTACTACGCCCTTGTAGCTTCCTTCCCGTGTGGGTGGGGTTGCTACGCCGTACATTTTGTCTCAATTAGTTTATGAATCTAATTGTAGTTGTTAATTTTTCAGCTTGTAGAACGATTCCTTTCGGGGTTTTCGTTTTTCTTTAGTGTTCATTCATTTTTAAATTACATAATTACATAGTTACATAATTATAATTGTTATAATTCTGTTTTGGTTACAGCTCTCCTTCCGCGAGTGTAAGTGGTTGTGAGGGCACGTGCCTATTGTGTAATTCTTGTTCCTTTTCCTCGGGATTCCTCTTCGGAGCCTTCCCGGGGGAATGAATGTGTACTAATATTATTTGTTTTATTTTTTACAGTTACCGATCTAGTTCGTTTCTGTAATATAGCAACGGTGTGAGCTGTCTGGTTGAGTCCTGGGGATTCGGCTGTTGCTGCCTCCCCCTTGTATTGTCGTCAGGGGCGTGTCTCCTTCTACTGGTAGTACTCCCGTGTCGACGGACAGCTCTCCAGTTCATTTTAGAACAGTCAGGAGGCTTGCCTCCTTGGGCGGATAACTTTCCTTCCGAGGGAAGTTTTTTCCTGTCCAGGCTTGAGCTTTTCCTCTTTTGGGGGGTTCTTCTCTTGCCTTTTTTTTCGTGCGACTATGCTCTTGGTGCTGAGCGGTCGCACCTGCAGTTTCGCTCAAGGGGCTGGGCAACTGCAGGATCTCCTCTTCGGAGGATTGCCCCTTTTAGGTCACTGGCTGACCAGTCTCTTCCACGAAGTGTTTCTCTTTCGTTCGCGAGAGAGTACACTCATAGAGACTCCTCTTCGGAGGTTTCTTCTGTTGCTGTTGCTGTTGGCCTCCCTCGCCGTAAGGCCCTCCGTCCGCCTCGTCGTAAGGGCCTCTCATCTCCCTATAAGGGTGTTTGAGGCGCCTTTTTGAATCTCCGTTTGCAGCCTACAACTTCTTTTTCTCGATCTTCCGTCTTGGTGCAGATGGACAGCAGTCTAATCTCGTCTTCCGACGGGCAACGGTCTTCCCGACGGACAACGGTCTTCCCGACGGACAGCGGTCTTCCGACGGACATCAGTCTCCCGGCGGACAACGATCCCTTCGGGGCAAAGGGTTGCCCCCACGGGGGTTCTTCCCTTGCGTGTCAGGGTTTCCCTGCGCGCCCTTCTGTTCGTCAGCGCTCTCCTGTTCGTCAGCGCTTTCAAGATGATCTTCCCTGCAGTTCCTGTTACGTGCCCTGTGCGCCCACGTTCGCCCTCGCGATCTAGAACTTAGGTTCAGGTCGGGGTCAAGGACTCTTCTTCTTTGCGCGGGCTTCCACGCGTAGCCTTCTGCTCGTCAGCGATCATCAGCTCGTCAGCGATCATCAGCTCGTCAGCGATCATCAGCTCGTCAGCGATCGTCAGCTCGTCAGCGATCATCAGCTCGCCAGCGATCTCCGGATCGCCCACGTGTGTTACAGCTGGCACGCCAACGTTCTCCAACACTTCTGAAGGAACATGGTTCGCCAGCTACTAGCTCAACTGCGGATGCTGATCGCCATCGCGCGACCCTCAACTGCAGATGCTGATCGCCATCGCGCGACCCTCAACTGCGGATGCTGATCGCCATCGCGCGACCCTCAACTGCGGATGCTGATCGCCATCGCGCGACCCTCAACTGCGGATGCTGATCGCCATCGCGCGACCCTCAACTGCGGATGCTGATCGCCATCGCGCGACCCTCAACTGCGGATGCTGATCGCCATCGCGCGACCCTCAACTGCGGATGCTGATCGCCATCGCGCGACCCTCAACTGCGGATGCTGATCGCCATCGCACAACCCTGAACGATTGCCCGCTTCGCATGCTGCTCCTCATCGCACAACCCTGAACGATCGCCCTCTTGCGGATGCTGATCACCATCGCACCCTTTCACGCGATCATTCACCTGCGCATACTGCTCGCCATCGCACAACCCTGAACGATTGCCCGCTTCGCATGCTGCTCCTCATCGCACAACCCTGAACGATCGCCCTCTTGCGGATGCTGATCACCATCGCACCCTTTCACGCGATCATTCACCTGCGCATGCTGCTCGCCATCGCACAACCCTGAACGATTGCCCGCTTCGCATGCTGCTCCTCATCGCACAACCCTGAACGATCGCCCTCTTGCGGATGCTGATCACCATCGCACCCTTTCACGCGATCATTCACCTGCGCATGCTGCTCGCCATCGCACAACCCTGAACGATTGCCCGCTTCGCATGCTGCTCCTCATCGCACAACCCTGAACGATCGCCCTCTTGCGGATGCTGATCACCATCGCACCCTATCACGCGATCATTCACCTACACATGCTGCTCGCCATCGCTTACCGCCAGCGATCTTCTTCACCTACGCGGCAGCACGATCCCTCGCCGTCACGCCCATTCGCCTGCGCGCCCGCGCGATCGCTCGCCTGCGCGCCCGCGCGATCGCTCGCCTGCGCGCCCGCGCGATCGCTCGCCCGCGCGATCGCTCGCCTGCGCGCCCGCGCGATCGCTCGCCTGCGCGCCCTCGCGACCGCTCGCCTGCGCGCCCTCACGACCGCTCGCCTGCGCGCCCGCGCGACCACTCGCCTGTGCGCCCGCGCGACCATTCGCCTTTGCGCGACCGTTCGCCCTCGCGCGACCATAGTTCGCGGCGAATTCCACAGCCGGTGGTAGCAGCAGGGACGCGTGCTCCTAGGCGGCACTCGGGATCACCTCCATCCAAGCACAGGTTGGTAGTGCAGGACGAAGACAGGTCAGTACAGCATTCTTCCCACCTTCTTTTCAGGCAGGAACCGTCGTGTCCTCTCCAAAGGATCGCCCGATCCCTTTCACCTTAGCGAGGATTTCGGACTCTGTGTCCTTGGAGCAGCAGACATGGTTTGATCCGCTGGCACGGGCGTTAATGAGGTTTATGAAACCAGCACTCACCGGCCAGGGTAACAAACCAGCGGCTGTCTCTCCTACGCTGAAGAGAAAGAGAGGAGTGGACTTCGTGGTGACTTCCCCCAGGGCGAAGTTGGTTCCCAAGAGGTCGGTCTCGAGGGTCCCCTCTCCTGCACGAGTACTCTCTCCTTCTCCCGCCCTGGAAGGATTTTTGGCGGGGGGGCTTTCCGTTGAAGATTTCTCCATCGGACAAGGGGTGACTGCTTACCTCTTCCTCTGGGAGCTTACCAGGTTCTTTCCCTCCTCGGTTACGGCCCGAGGTTTGGTTCAAGGAAGCTACAGGAAGATCAAGGGTACTTTCCTCCTCTCGAGCTCAGGCACCTTGGCCTTTCGTCGTTAAGTATCTACTTGCGGACAAGCTCGATGTTGTACCATCTGGACGCACTGACTGAAGGCTTCCTTCGGGTGTCTCATCTGTGGAGGTCAACGACCTCAGACACCCTTCCATCCTTGAGAAGAGTTTTGTCTTTGCCCAAGGACAGAGACTTAAACATCTGCTGTGCGGAGTAAATCGACTTCCGGTTTCACTCCTCCAAGGCGCTTTCTTCCAGACTCTGCAGGGCTCCAGCTCCCTTTTCTTTCAACCACGTCGGCCTAAGTTATCGGCTACGACAACTGGGACAAGGTGTCCAATTGCAGTTTCCTCCTGTCAGGAACAGATGGCACGGGAGACTCCCCCGGGGGGGCATAGTCCTAAAAGGAGTTCACGAACTCTAGGATTGCAGGTTTTTTCGCTGGGAGGATGCTTAAGGTTACTCATCCGAATGACAGCTTCCCGATGCCCATTCCCGCACAATCTCTGTGAGTAGCCAAGGATATCGCGCCTGCCGTCTCTGTCAGCGAATTCAGTGTCTCTGAACCTCTATGCCATAGCATCAGCAGAGTTGCCCGGTTGGGCAGAATGATCCATACCTTAGGCGAAGGTCTTCCTTAGGATCATCGACGGCTTCACCCCCGGCCCCCTCAGTCGATCCTTTCTTGTAAGGAAGGATCTGAGAGGGGACGTCCATAGTCGACCTCTCAGCCCTGATCAAGTTTGTCGAACAAACTTCGGCCAGCGTAGACCAGCAGAATCGATCAGACTGGTAACGAGGCGACAGGACTCCTTTAACCCTGGATCGGAAGGACGGGTACTTTCAGTTTCCATTCCATCCATCTTCCAGGGTGCTCGTCGAATTCAGCCTAAACTGCAAGTATTCCTGCTTATGATGCAGTGTGGCTATCCCGCCGTGGCATAGCAGGTTTGTTTCCCCAGAGAACTCTCCCTGCCTTCCTCTTGGCCGCTCAGGTGCAGACTTCCGCCTCCTCTGCTGTTTGGAGGGCTGGTCAACTCCGGTAGGCTCGGGTTTCGACCTGATTCAGCGCCGGGAAAAGCTTCCGAATGCTGACCATGAGTGTGGGCTCATGGTATTTTGCTTGGAGCCTTCTCTTCCTCTGCCTCAACATCTGGAGTATCTGGCCATGATATTGAGTCAACCGCCTTACCACGTTGGAAACCCCGCTTCTCGTCCGTCCAGCGAGGTTAAGCAACGTCGGTACTTGGATGGGTGACCACCTGGGGACGCCAGATTCTGTTACCACATCCTCCGAGCCTTCCTTTCGGTTCACCGTGGCAAGACTGAGGAGAGTCGCAGTACCTGTTCTCAGTCAAGCAGAGTTTTCAGCCCTACCTTGGAACGTTTCCTAGTTCTTCTTTCCTCATTGACCCGTTTATAGTCCGAACGGTCGCCTCAGGATAAGTTCCATGTGGGGCGATCCAAGTTCCGGTGGCTTCAGGCAATGTTTAACCGGACTCCCTGGCCCTATGGGACCAGCGGAACTATTAAACCTGCAATGGGTGTTGACCTATGGAGCCTCTTGATGGTAGTGGATATTCTCGTCCTTTCCCCACATTCTTGATGCGGTTCTCGGACTCGTCAAAGGAAAGGGGGGGGGGCATGTTCCGGTCCAGGCCTATGGTCAAGACCTGAAGGATACCTCTCCATCATTCAGGCAGGCTTAAGGGCCTTAGTCTGGCCCCTCTTCAGATCCTACCGCTCCTGCCAAGTCGCCCCGTTGCGTGTCGACTTCATGCTAACCAGCAGGGGACGCATTTTCACACCTTCACATCTTGCAGTAGAGATATCGGGATGATTGAGATTCTCTCAATTCCACCATCGGCTCTCTCATTCCAGGCAGGGGAATGTTTCTCTCAGACTATCCGAGCAGAGCCTCATAGAGAGAGTGTACCTAGGGGTCTTTGACCTTGGGTAACCAGCAAGTGCTGGTCTGGGGGACCTGATCGCGACAGCTTGGAACCTCAAGCTTCCGCTAGTTTTCCCCCCAGTCTCAGACCCCGAGACTCTGGCAAGATGCATTCCGGTGATGGTGGGACAACTTCGACGCCTGCGTCTTCCCTCCTTTTTGTCTGCGGACAATGGGTCTCAACAAAACCAGGTTGTCTGTCAACCTTTCAATGGGAGAGCTCCACTGGGACTATGTGCAGAACGGTTTCTGGACCCTCTGCTTCCCCTGACGGAACTCCCGGGAGAGCTTCTCCCACGGCGCAGACTACTCAAGCAACCACACTGCGACATCTCTCCCGAACCGGGGCGTCGCTTCGGCTTCATGCCTGGAGACACTACGCTTCCTCCTCTAGAAGAGACAACCCGCTACAGTCGCGGTACGGAGGTCGCGTCATCTGCGATAGTCATCCACAGGGGTCTCCCAGGCAAAGTGAAGAGTCTAAGGTGGTTGGTGCCGTGGGAGATATACTCTTCCCGTGAGGCCTCTTCTCCAGCAATAACGGTCTTATTGCCTTTCGGCGGGAGGAAACTCCTTTCCGCTCTCGGCAATGAAGCCTGTCGCTCAGCCTTTCCCTGACCTTCAGGCTTAAAGGAATAACTTTTTCCTGCCCGCTGGATCTATCCTCGCTCATGCGAAGCTACGATCGTCCCTGCCCTAGTCGGAGGAAGACCTCCAACTTGGAGCATGGCTCGGACTTTTAGTCCTTTAAGAGATCTTCTCAAGACCCTTTTACGACAGGCCTCGGATTGTATTCCGCCCTGGGTCTTCTGCTCACTCTGGCCACGGCCAGTGTGTGAGCAATCTTCTTGGTCTCTTACTACTCCCCCCCTTTCTAAGGAAGAGGGGAAGGCAACATTCAGGCTCGCTCCTGAGTTGTTGGCTAGACTCAGAATCTGAGGGTCCCGACCCTTCGGTCCGATTCATTCAAGATTTTGAGTCTCCATTCTGTGTCTGATGTCCCAAGACCTTCTCTTTCTTGCCAGTACAGGAATCGAGAGGTTAGCGCTGGGAACAGCTGCAGTTTGGCCTCAGTTGCAGCCGATTTGGGAACACAAGGAGGACATGGGGGGAGAGTCACCAGTATACCTCTTCAGCCCGGACTCAAGGACATTCATCTCGACCTGTCTTCAGACCCTCCCCCGTCACGTCGCCCTACAGCACGATGTTGGATACATCGCAACGTCCCTCGCCTTCGAGTAATACTACTCTGTGACGCAGGTGCTACAAGCTGGAGTCTGGAAGCGTCTGATGACCTTAGCAGCCCGCTTCCTGCAGGGCGTGACCCACAGGAGTCTCGATACGTTTTCTATCGCTCTGTGGTGGCTACACAACAGCTGGTCTAACCTCAGGCTCCTTTTTGGACAGGTAGCAGAAGGTTGAGGGCATTGTTATCAGGTTTTAGTCTGCATGAACGAAAGAAGTATGTCTGGCCCTTACTTCTTTCTTCATCATCCCCTCTACGGGGAAGCAGCATCCTGGTCTCTGCATAGCTGACCTCGAACCTCTGCAGGTAAACCATGCTTCCTTGTGTTCCGAGTATTGAGTCAATACTGTCGCGTCCCCCATACCCTGACGAGGTGGTATTGGGAACGTCTTAACCCAGAGTTCCTTCTGGAACTCCAGGTCAACTGCCTAAGACGGGTCACACTTCTTCCTTCACACACAAGCTTACGTAGGCCACATGGTTCCTTGCGGTGCAAGGAACTTGTGAGGTGCAGGGACTCCTTTTCTCGAGTGCGACTCACTCGGATTCTGAGTCCCCGGGTAAAGCCAAAGCCAGTATGGCTGGGGACTTTCCACCCTTCCTAAGGGATAAGTCACCCTTTGTAAATAGCGTGGTTTGTATTTCGGTTACGGAACAAATGACAAATTCGAAGATAATTTGTATTTTTCCTAACCATACAAACCTTAGCTATTTACACATATTTGCCCGCCAGCCCTGTCCCCCAAGACAAGTCCTACCTCTAAGTGAAAGTGAGTATTCACCTGTGTGTGAGGGGGAGGAGGGGTAGCTAGCTACCACTCCCCTACCCCCCCGCTAACTAGCGCGGGGGTAATACACCCTCGTTAAATTCTAATGGCTCGCCATTTCAGCTACGCTAAAAGTAATACCCTTTGTAAATAGCTAAGGTTTGTATGGTTAGGAAAAATACAAATTATCTTCGAATTTGTCATGTTACTCTAACATTACCAACGTTAAATATAATGGTTCTTGTTCCTCACTTACGATCACAGGAACATAAAACATCAACCTCGTATGCACAGGCAATCAGTAATGTTGATATTCGTACTCTAACAAAATATATTAAAACTAACACATTTAAGTTAAAGAAATTAATGACTTACTTTCATAACCGTGATGACGTAACTTGTGGGTCACGGGGGTGTTGTGACTTGAGTCTGTGGTGACTTAACTGTTTTGCCTTAGATTAGTACTGCACTTGGAACACTGTAAAAGTTGGTGTGTTACATTACGTGATTTAAGAAAATTATCAACATTGAAATTCACCAAAATACTTTCAAGTATGGATTACTGAAGTCGTTACAATTTTCTATTACTTCGGTCGTAAAATACGCAAAAGACGTCACTTGAACTAACAAAGACCTGCCTTCGGCAAAGGTTTCCACGGAAAAGGGATTGTTGGAAGGAGGGGGTAGGGAAATATTAACTCCCCTGTGCAAACTTTACATACGTATGGGTTCGTGATTGGTTAACGGAAAAGCAACGGAGTCTAGAGAGTAAACATGAATGAACAGAATGGGAAACATGTCCAGAGCAAGTATTTATGTGAAATTTGGGAGTGATAAGGTAATAAAAAAATGTATAAAAGTAATATATGAAGATTAAATGGAATGTATGATAAATAATATTTGATGGGTATATAAAATGAGGCGATTTTATAAGGTATCGGATGATAAAACAAGGAATACTGGTGTGAAACGTAATATGTATACGAGGGTATTAGATAACTAATCAAGTAATAGACTTGAACAGACCTGGTAGAGAGACGGATAGTTACATCTCACGATTAGAGCAGAAGAAATCCTATTGGTGGAAAAAGCCTCTGCGCAGGGAGGAGGGGTTTTTGCTCAGGACGAAGCCTGCTATGTACAAACGCACGAACAATAGTGACTACAACCGGCAAGTAGAATGAGAAAAATTAAATGAAAAACACGGCTAATGTTAGCATGATACGCTAACATTTGATCTACATCACACGGCAGAACTGGTTACCGTATTTTTACATGAGACATAGCCTTTGCAACGGCGCCTCCAAAGTTTATCCAGTTATACTGTTTTGACTTTTCCTCCGTTTATTATACATACAAGAAGGTAATGTATAGAGAAGAAAAGGCTTGTTTTACGATTATATATCGTTTCCCCAGTATGTTTTCCCCACCCAAAACCCCGAGTTCCCAATGGGGGTCCCCCATTATTGTAGGATATAGATATACCCTGTACCCCACCCAAAACCCCGAGTTCCCACTGGGGGTTCCCCATTATCGTAGGATATAGATATATATATATATTTCTGAAACTATTCATTTGCGACGGGAACGAGTGTCATTTTCGAAGAGAACGTAATTTTTTCTATAAGAAAAAGTAGTTTTTAAACATTTAAACTTACCCGCTGGTTATATAATAATAGCTTTATGCTTCTGTCCGGCAGAAATTCAAAACTCGCAGCAATCGCATAGATATGCTAGGTATACACTAGCGCCACCACGGAGCTAGGTCGAACTATCCCTCCTAGTATCAGATTTTCTTCTGCTGCCATACTGGCTACATAGAAATGGAATTTACTTGCGTTTAACCTGGATTTTAGCAGTACCTTGTTGATGTACTCTTGTTAAGGGTTTGAGCATTCCCTTATTGGGTGTTTGTTTTATATTTTATCGCTATGTTATAGCGTAAAAGGTAGGATTGGAAATTTTTTCAATCTATTTTTTAACTAACGAAAGCATATGGCAATAGGTAAACATCTCGCCTCATCGATGACGTCACAGTCATTTGACATAAGCTTGAGTATGACTTGCATTTTCTTTCTTTTTCTACAAAGAATGATAAGTTAATACTATCTTACAAAATATTTAGTTATATAAAATAAAAGGATTATGTTATTTTGAGAAAATTTTTGTCCTTTTGGTATGCTTTCTTTGGATAATCTTCGATCTGTTTTAAAGATTATCTAGCGTTCATGTTTATCTATGCTATGCAGTCATCAGTCTATCGTTACAGTAATACTCTTTGTATCGATATTTATGAAAAGTACATTTGTTCCGTAACTGAAATACAAACCCCGCTATTTACATGGGGTAATTACTTCGGCGTAGCTGAATGACGAGCCATAAAAGTTTTAACGAGGGTTTACTACCCCGCTGCTAGTTAGTGGGGGGTAGGGAGGGTTAGCTAGCTACCCCCCCTCACACACACCGGTGAATGCTTCACTTTACTTTTAGGTCGGTCAGAGAACAGACCTGTCTGCTCTCTCCCTCGCTTTGACTGCCATATTTAATCTGTTTTTGCTTTTTCTTTTCCAGTGTGTTTGAAGTTGGCCTCTACTACTATGCGTACATGGCCTGGACTTCCCGGCCGCCCTTGTGGGACCTTTATGTCGGCGGTCGACACCGATCCCCACACCTTATGTCCTCACTGTAGGGGCCAGCGGTGTGATAGTGGTAATGTTTGTATAGAATGTAGGGAGTGGTCTACCTCCCAGTGGGAGAGGTTTTCCCGGCGCCGGAAAAAAAAGTCTAAAAGGGATCTTTTTCCTTCAGAGGCTTCTTTGAAGAGAGAAAATCCCAGGACTTCTTCCGTAGCCCTTTCCTCCTCCGAAGCTCCCCCTTGAGCGGTCTCTTCCGAGAGGCCGGCGAGTGGTAGCGTAGACCCTACTGCTGTTGACCGATCCCGGGGTGCGGGAGAGGTAGTCGCCACCCATAGCGAGGCAGCTGCCCCTCCTCCCCCGGAGGAGGATTTGAATATGTCTAATCGTGATTTGTTACAGCTTTGGGCTTCCTTGGGGCTGCAGTGTTCGCCCTCCAAGGGAGCTCTGTTTGACATGATCAAACTTGGTGCACCTGTCAAACAATCGCCAACTACAGCAGGGATAGATCCTCTGTCTGTGGTTGACGTTGTTGTGACGGAGACATCTCGTGGGTCTAGTCAAACCCCCGTTCCTGTTGCTGAGGTAGCTGACGGCTTAGATTCCCCCTCCGAACACCTTTCGAGGGAGGATCTAAGTCCCACGGTCTCTCCTGCCAGTAATTCTCCCTCTCGGGGGAGTTCACTTACAGAGACTCCTCTGCGGAGGCCCCTTGATGGTCAGCCTGCTGATCCCACGGCCCCTCGTGGGCGTATAAGGCGGAAGGCTCGTCCTCCCCTTCACCGTAGAGGCCTTCCTTCCCCTCACAAGGGAGTTAGGAGGCGCCTCTTTGGCTCGTCGTCACCACAGTCCTCTGCGGAGGAGACGACTCGCCGTTCGCCGATCCTGCCAGCTACCACCTTAGACCTCTCCGGGGATCGTTCGCGATCCCCTTCGGATCGGTGTCAATGACCTTAGATGTCAGGATGCCTGAAAACTAAATCAATCAATCAATCAATCCCCTTCGGATGATGGTCGTCCTTCGGGACACAGTGACCAGTCTTCCTCCAGACCTGCTGACTTGCCGTCACCCTTCGATGTTGCGGATGCGCGTCGCGCGCCACCTGATCCTGCCACTGCGCAGGCACCGGGCCCTTCGGAGCTTAAGGGCTTTGAGCGCAAAACCGCGCCTCTTGCACTCAAGTGCCAGGTTCTTCCTGCACGCCCTCCTGCTGCTGCCGCTGTTCCTGTCTTAGCACCACAGCGCTCACCTGCGCGCGTCCACGCCCCTGTTCCTGCTACGTGCTAGGGTTCCCCTGCGCGCCCACATCCTTCTGCGCCCTGGCGCCCTTCAGCAGTTCCTGTTGCAGCGCGCCAGCGCCCACCTGCGCCCCAGCGTTCCCCGGTTCCTGCCTCGTCGCGTGCAGTTCAAGAGGTTCCTACGCTAGCGCACAGGCGCTCACAGGTTCCTCTGGACTCGCAGCGCCCGTCTGGAGTTACGCGCGAAGCGCGCCCACGCGCAGTTCCATTCCCAGCGCTCACGTGCTCACCAACGCGCCAGCGTGCTTCTATATCGCAGCGCGCTGCCCAGGAGGCACCTAAGCTAGCGCACGGGCGCTCACAGGCACCCCAGGGCTCTCCTTCCAAACCGTGCGATCCTGCACGCATTCCAACCGCGCGTGACGCTCCGGTTGCGCGCCCAGTTCCAGTTATCAAGGGGCCCCATGCAACCCTCCAGCGCACACCTGTGCGCCCTCATCCAACCGCGCATCCTGCTCGCCCAGCGCAGCAGCGCACACCAGTGCGTCCACATCCTGATGCGCGCCATGCGTGCCCACGATCACCTGCGCGCCCAGCTTGCCCACAGGCTAATATGCCTGTCCTTTCGGACCAGCGCCTACCTACGCGCCATCCCTTCCTCGCGCTATCCGGAACCGGCGCTCTCGCGCCCTCGCCCGGTTCTTCCGGATACGTGCTCAGGCGCCCCTGTCCTCTCGTGCCCTCCATTGCCGCATCAGGATGTTGCGCGTCCTAGCATCCGGCCGCCTCCCGTTCCGGTTCCTGCGCGCCACACGCCCTCGTCATCTCCTACGCGCGCCCGCTCCAGCTCCTGCGCGCCCCCGCACCATCTCCTGCGCGCCATCGCTCCCACGCGCCTGTGACCTCGCCTACGCACCACCGCGCTCTCGCCCGCTCCACCATCCTCTCTAGCCCACGCACGCGCGAGATTCCTGTGTCACGTGATCCTTTCGCGCGCGGGCCCTGGTCGCGACCCTGACCAGGGCCCATCACGCGACCTCCAGCGCAAGCGTCACCAGGCGGATAGGTCTTCGTCTCGTTCCCCTCCCCGCAAGCGCAGACCAGCGCGCTCGCCGGAGGAGGGGGGGTTCCCGGACAGGTCTAAGGACTCTTTCTTTCGAACCCGCATTTGTCGACTCCTCCAAGGGATCAAACGATTCCCTTCCCTCCAGAGGGAGTGTCAGATAGCGCGACTGTCAGCCAGCAGCCCTGGTTCGGTACCCTGGTCATAGCTCTTGTGCAGGCGATGAAGCCCGCCCTCTCTGACATGGGTCACAAATCAGCGGCAGCTTCCTCCCCCCTGAAGAGGAAGAGAGGAGTCTCTCCCGTGGAAACACCTCCAAGGCCTATTTTGTCTCCTCGCAGATCCTTGCGCAAGGCTCCTTCCCCCCCCCCCAGACTTTCTCTCCCTCCCCTGCGGATGAGGTTTACCCATCCTCAGGAGAGTCGGACGAGCCGGACCGTTCCCCCATCGCACCAATGGGGGAAACTCCGCCTCTCCCTGAGAAGTCTTCTCGTCCAGGGGTGGAAAAGAGCCTGCACCCATCGTTACTCGAGTCCTGTATCCCGCCCAGGAGGGAACCGAAGGACTCTAAGACGATCCCTAAATCGTCAACAAGGATCAGGCAGGAGCCATCTAGACCTTCCGAGGATATCCACGTGTCCCCCCAGGAAGAGCCACTGAGGACGGGAGACTTCGCTGCCAGTCCTTCAGGAGGAGAGCACCAAGAGTCAGAACACGCATTTTGGCAAGTCCTGACCCTCATGAGGAACTTCAACGGGATCCCAGACACAGAGATTCCTCCTCATGAAGGTAAGGACACGGTCTTGGACCGCGTCTACGGCACCCAGAAACCCTCTAGGGCCAGTGCAGCTTTGCCCTGGTCTCAGGGGATGAAGAGTGCCAGGGACAAGGTCGAGGGCCAGCTCTCTGAGCTTGCCTCCTCCAGCAGATCCAGCGCCGGTAACAAGCTCCTCCCTCCTCCTCGAGTCCATCAGAGGAGGTACTTTGAGATCCTTGAGTAGTCTTGTTTGGGTCTTCCGATTCATCACTCCGTGGAAGTGTGCCATGCAGGCAACTTCGTGGCTTGACATCTGGCTAGGGTCTCTGGGCATCCTGGTGCGGTCTGAGGACCTCTCCAAAGAAAGCACTAGGAAGGCACTGTAGACTTTCTTACTCTCAGGCACGTAGACCCTTGAGTTTCTGGCCCACCAAGTTTCGAGCTTGTGGGCCAATACCATTTTCAAACGACGGGACGCTGTGGCTGAGAGGTTCCACCAGAAGGTTCCCAGTTCGGAGGTTAGCAGGCTCAGACACTCTTCCGTGTTCGGTAAGAGTTTGTTTGAGCCTAAAGACGTTGAGCCTACCGCTGAGAGTTGGAGGAAGTCCAACCAGGATTCCCTCATCCATAGGGCCCTGACATCGAGGCCCTACAAACCTCCGGCGGCTCAACAGCCCTGTCCAGCTAAGGACACAAAGAAGACCACTGCAGCGAAGCCGAAGGTGTCTAAGCCCTTTCCTGCCAAGAGCAGAAGGAGCAAGAAGTCCTCCAGGGGAGGCAAGAACCCTAGAGGTAACAGCCGAGGCCATAAACGCTAGGGTTGGCAGTCCCCCTGCATGTCCACCAGTGGGGGGATGCCTATAAAGTTGCGCGACAAGGTGGCAGCAACTCGGGGCAGATGCCTGGACGATTTCCGTGATCGCTCTGGGTTATCGCGTCCCGTTCACAGCCTCTCTACCTCCCCTGACAGCGAATCCAGTGACGTTGAGCACTCTTGCCATGGGATCGGCAAGAGGGCAAACCCTTTGGGCAGAAGTCCAGACCATGTTGAAGGACGCTCTCCAGGGGGTTGTAGACGGGTCCCCAGGCTTCTACAGTCTTTCTTGTGAGAAAGGCGTCTTGAGGCTGGAGACCAGTCATCGACCTCTCAACCCTGAACGGGTTTGTCAAGCAGACTCCGTTCAGTATGGAGACGACAGACACGGTCAGAATCGCAGTGAGACCACAAAACTTCATGTGTACACTGGACCTGAAGGACGCGTACTTCCAGATCCCAGTCCATCTGTCTTCAAGGAAGTACCTAAGATTTTGCCTAGACAGCAAGATCTTCCAGTTCAAGGTGCTGTATTTCGGTCTCTCCACAGCCCCTCAGGTGTTCACCAGAGTGTTCACCCTCATCTCTTCGTGGGCTCACAGGATTGGCATCCGTCTCCTTCGTTATCTGGACGACTGGCTGATCCTAGCGGACTCGGAGGCAACCCTTCTTTGCCACCGAGGCAAGATCCTCGAAGTTTGTCAGGATCTAGGGGTCATGGTAAATCTCGAGAAGTCCTCTCTGCAGCCCTCTCAGAAACTGGTATATCTAGGCATGGTCATAGACACCAATCTCCACAAAGCCTTCCCATCAGACGACAGGATAGTAAGGCTGATGAAGGTCGCGAGGCCTTTCCTCAATCGAGAAGAACTCTCAGCTCAATCGTGGCTACGTCTCCTCGGCCACCTCTCCTCCCTGGCCCGTCTCGTTCCCAACGGTCGCCTCAGAATGAGATCCCTCCAGTGGCGACTCAAGTCCGGTGGAATCAAGGTCATGATTCCCCGGACACTTTGATCCCTATGGGTTTTGCGGAACTGACGGACCTCCAGTGGTGGGTGGCGGACGAGAACCTACGAAAGGGAGTGGATCTTCTCGTCCTTCCCCTGGATTTGATGTTGTTCTCGGACGCATCAAAGAAACGGTGGGGGGGCCCACGTTCTGAACTACAGGACCTCAGGCCTGTGGTCAGAATCAGAAAAGTACCTTCACATAAACCTGCTAGAAATGAAGACTGTGTTCCTGGCACTTCAGAAGTTCCACTAAGTCCTGGCGGGCCACTCTGTGGTGGTGATGAGTGACAACACCACGGTGGTGGCTTATATCAACAAGCAGGGAGGTACCTTTTCAGAACAGCTATCCCATCTTGCAGTAGAGATCCTGAGATGGTCTGAAGTCCACTCGATCTCGCTAGCGGCTCGCTTCATTCCAGGCCAAAGGAATGTGCTCGCCGACAGTCTGAGTAGAGCGACGCAGATAGTGAGTACCGAGTGGTCTTTGGATCCTCAGATAGCCAACAAAGTCCTGACTTTGTGGGGTTCCCCGACGGTGGATCTGTTCGCTACAGTGCTGAATTTCAAGCTCCCGCTGTACTGCTCCCCGGTCCCGGACCCCAGGGCTCTCTGGCAGGATGCCTTCCAACAACGATGGGACAACGTCGATGTGTACGCCTTTCCCCCGTTCTGTCTGATGAGGAGGGTGCTCAACAAGACCAGAATATCGGTCAATCTTTCAACGACCCTGATAGCTCCTCTATGGTATCACGCAGAATGGTTCCCGGACCTTCTGCAACTCCTCACGGAGGTTCTGAGAGAACTCCCTCCACGTCACGAGCTACTCAAACAACCACACGCCAACATCTTCCACAAAGCCGTAGCTTCGCTTCAACTTCACGCCTGGAGACTATCCAGCATCTCCTCACAGAGAGGATTTCCGCAACAAGTTGCGAACAGGATGTCTGGTCACCTGCGCAAGTCATCCGCAGGTATCTACCAGGCGAAGTAGCGAGTCTTCTGTGGTTGGTGTCGTGGAAGGGTTATCTCTCCCCTCGATGCCACTATTCCAGCAATAGCGGAGTTCCTCGTGTATTTGCGGGAGGAAATGCGCCTTTCAGTCTCGGCAGTGAATGGCTATCGCTCAGCCTTAAGTATTGCCTTCAGGCTTAAAGGAATGGACATTTCTTCCTCACTGGAACTTTCCCTTCTCATACGGAGTTATGAACTTACCTGCCCTCAGTCGGAAGTGAGATCTCCTCCATGGAACGTGGTTCGAGTTCTCAGGTCTCTGAAGAGACCTCCCTACGAACCATTACGCCAGGCTTCAGATCGCCACCTTACCTGGAAGACGGTTTTCCTGCTAGCTTTGGCCTCGGCCAAGCGAGTCAGTGAGCTACATGGTGTCTCGTACGACATCGCCCATTCAAGGGGATGGGGGGAGGTAACGTTCAGCTTCGTCCCTGAGTTTGTTGCCAAGACTCAGAATCCGGGAGTGCCGGACCCTAGGTTCGACTCTTTCCAGGTTTTGAGTCTCCGTTCTGTAACAGATGACCCAGACCATCTCCTACTGTGCCCAGTGAGGAGTGTGAGGTTGTATCTTAAAAGAACAGCTGCAGTTCGTCCCCAGGTGCGAGCCCTGTTCGTGAGCACCAGGAAGACGAAGAGGAGGGTCACCAGGAATACCATCTCGGCCTGGATTCGCAAGGTGATACATCTGGCCTTGAATCCTGACCCTCCTCCGTCACGTCGCCCTAGAGCGCATGATGTCACGGGCATAGCTACGTCCCTGGCTTTCAAGAATAATTATTCAGTGATGCAGGTCCTTCAAGCTGGGGTGTGGAAGCATCAGTCTACCTTCACGGTCCACTACCTGCAAGACGTGACACACAGGAGGCTCGATACGTTCTCTATTGGCCCTGTGGTGGCTGCACAACAGCTGGTCTAACCTCAGGCTCCTTATTGGACAAGTAGCAGAAGGTTGAGGGCATTGTTACCCGGTTTTAGTCTGCGTGAATGAAAAGATCTGTCTGGCCCTTATTCTTTTCTTCATCCTCTCCCTTGGAGAAAGCAGCATCCTTGGTTCTCTGCACAGCTGACCTCGAACCTCTGCAGGTAAGCCATGCTCCCTTGTGTTCCTAGTACTAAATGTAATAATGTCATGTCCCCATACCCTGACGAGGTGGTATTGGGAGAGTCCTAGCCTAGATTTCCATCTGAAGAACTCCAGGTCAACTTCCTAGGACGAGTCACTTCTCACCTTCACACACAGCTTATGTAGGCCGCAGCAGTTTCACAGCATGCCAGCGAGGAGCAGGGACCCTTAATTTCTTGAGTAATTGCACACTCGAATTTGGGGTCCCCGGGCAAGCCAAAGCCAGTATGGCAGGGACTTACCTCCCTTCCTAAGGGTTGAGTCACCCCATGTAAATAGTGTGGTTTGTATTTCAGTTACGGAACAAATGACAAATTCGTAGATAATTTGTATTTTTCCTAACTATACAAACCTTAGCTATTTACACATATTTGCCCGCCAGCCCTCTCCCCCGGGATAAGTCCTACCTCTAAGCAAAGTGAAGCATTCACCGGGGTGTGTGTGTGGGGGGGGGGGTAGCTAGCTACCCCTCCCTACCCCCCTTTAACTAGCGGTGGGGTAGTAAACCCTTGTTAAAACTTTTATGGCTCGTCATTCAGCTACGCTGAAGTAATTACCCCATGTAAATAGCTAAGGTTTGTATAGTTAGGAAAAATACAAAATATCTACGAATTTGTAATTTTTCTTTAAAAACTAAGTTTTTAAATTATATTATATAAAAGGAATATGTCATTTTCCAATTATATTGGTCCTTTTAGTATTTTTCTTCAACTAATCTGTTTACAAAGATTAAAGAGAATTAGCGTTCAGTTAATTTTTATACGATGTAGTGTTCATGACAATCGATATAGTCTCACGATTCTTTGGATCATTGTTTACTTGTTCGTTTTTGGAATACAAAATTTATTTGTATAATATTTATAGATGTTCCAATTGTTAAATGTGCCTATTCGTCTTTTATTGGAACCCCTTAATATTAAGGGTTGATTTAAATATATAGATATATTCTTTATTCTTGTATCTATTCATGTAATATGTTAATATTTTATATTACTGTACATATTTTATTACATTTTATAAGGGATTCAGTGACGATTGCATTCCCATTCAAGCCCTTGACAAAATAGTAATTGTTCCGTAACCTAATACAAACCACGCTATTTACATGGGGTATTATTTTGGAGGAGCTGAAATGACGAGCCAATAAATTTTAACGAGGGTTAACTACCCCCTCACTAATTAGCGGGGGGTACGGAAGGGGTAGCTAGCTACCCCTCCCCCCCTCACACTCTGTGAATAGCTCAATTCACTTTTGGCTCGGGTGATGATCAGACGTTTCTGCTCTCACCCTCGCTTGACAGCCTTTGATTATCTGCTTTCTCTTTAACCAGTTTGTGTGTGAAGTTGGCCTCGACTCTAACAATGCGTACTTGTCCTGGACTTCCTAATCGTCCGTGCGGGACTTTTATGTCCTCTTTGCCCCCTTTGCCGAGGTCAACGGTGTGACAAGGAAAATGTGTGCAGTGAGTGCAGGGAGTGGTCTGCCTCCCAGTGGGAGAAGTTCGGCCGTAGGCGCAAGAAGAAGCCCAAGAGAGACCGATCTCCTTCGAAGGTGACTTTGAAGAAGGAGGTCTCTAAGGACTCTCCTTGCGCCGCCCGAACCTCCTCCGAAGGTCTCCCTCGTCCGGCTTCACCTGTGAAACCGCCGAGTGAGATCGCAGGCCCTAGTGGTTTTTGCCAACCTCGGGGTGGTGGAGAGGGCGTGGCCTCCCTTAGCGAGGTTGTTCCCTCTCCTCCCCCGGGGGAGGATATTTTATATTTTGATGAATTTGACTGTACGGTATCTAACCATGGTTTATTTCAGCTTTGGGCTTCCTTGGGGCTTAAGGGCACTCCCTCCAAGGAAGGCCTGTTTGACTTGTTGCAGCTGGGGGCTGCAGTCAAACAGTCGCCGGTAATTCCGGAGGTTTATCCTTCGGACATTGTCGACGCTGTTTTGTCTGTCCCTTCTGACGTGTCAAGTCAAATCCTTGATCCTGCTGCCTCGGATGTTGCTGAAGACTCACCTCTCCCTTCCACGCAGCCTTCGGAGGGAAGGGTGGGTCCTCCGGTCTCTCCTGCGAGCTCGTCTCCCCCCCGGGGTAGCGCACTTTCAGAGACACCTCTTCGAAGGACCGATGACCCTGACTCCTTACCCAGGGGTCGCATTCGACGTAAGGCCCTTAGGCCTCTTCGAGAGAGGGGGCTCCCTTCTCCCTATAAAGGGGTGAAGAGGCCCCTCTTTGGGTCTCCTTCGCCTCCCCTTGCGGAGGAACTACCTCGTCAGGAGAAGGTCATACCTACTACATCCCTTGACCTCTCTGCGGATCCTTCACGATCCTCTACTCCTGCCAGATCTTCAGTGCTGCCGTCACCTGTAATCCTACAGGCACCGTCTCCTTCGGGGGAAAAGGACTCTGGGGTTAAGTCCCTGGCCCCTGTGCGCGCACCTGCGCGCTTGCGTGCAGTTGAGCGTAGGTCATCTTCGTCACTTACTCGTCAACGATCTCCTGTTCGCCAGCGCTCTCCAACGCGCCAGCGATCTCCTGTGCGCCGGCGCTCTCCTGCTCGCCAGCACGCCCCTGGGCGCGCTCTTCATCTTGAGGATGATCAATGCTCCCCAACGCGCCAGCGATCTCCTGCTTGCCAGCGCCTTTCTGGGCGCGCTCTTCAGCCTGTGAAGAACCAACGCTTCCAACGCGCCAGCGATCTCCTGCGCGCCAGCGCTCTCCTGGACATCCAGAGAAGGTGCAACGCCTTCCAACGCCTTCCAACGCGCCAGCGATCTCCTACTCGCCAGAGCTCCCCTGCTCGCCAGCTCTCCTTAGGGCGCCCCCAGCCTGAGAAGCAACAACTTCCTGATGGGCGCACTGCGCACCATCACTCTCCTGCGCGCGCGCAAGCACGCACTAGTGCCTGTGCCTGTTGCACGCCCTGCGCGCCCACGCTCGCCAGCGCCCTCAAGATCTTCTGATTCAGACGCTCGCAAGGGTTCACCTTTGCCTCACTCGTCGATTCCTGCACTTCCAGTTGCCCCTGCGTGCCTTTCGATTTCTGAGCGCCCCTTAAGTTTGGTGCACACACGTCCACGATCTCCTACAGCTCGCCCTTCACACCAACACGTTGTGGGGCCTGCTGGCTCTAATGAAGGGGCCTCTCCTTCATGCGCCCCAATCACTGACAGATCTGCGCGCCACCAGTTGAGGGAGATCAAGTCTTCTAGGAGACATCTCTCTCTCCCACCATCACCAGCGCTCTCCTAAGAGGTCGCGCGGCCACTCGCCAGCTCATTTTCTGGAACGTTCTCCTACGCGTTCGTATGCACGCTCTCCTACTCGACCTCGTGCATACCCTCTTGCGCGCCATTCACCTGCGCGTTCACCTGCGCACCAATCACCTGCACGCCATCATTCGCGGTCCTATGGCCGCCATTCTCCTACGCGCGAACGCTCACCCACAGGTCGCTCGCCTACGCGCCATCGCGCTACCTCGCCCGCGCGCAAAACTTTTTTCACGAGCTCTCCCGGGCGCGGCATCGCTCCCGCCCGTGTGGGTCATACGGATCGCAAGGATCCTCAGCAGGACGCTCCTCCTGGGAGGCGTTCCCAGGATTCACCTCCGCGCAAGAGGAGGACAACGGCAGAACAAGAAAGATCGACAGAGAGGTCTAGGCAATTATCATTTTCTTTTCAGGAAGGCCCCATGGTGTCCACTCCTAAGGGTCACGAGACCCCCTTTTCTCCAGCGGGGATTGCTGACACAGCGTCAGTTACCCGTCTACCATGGTTCCGCCACATGATCAATGCTGTGGTCCAGGCTATTAAGCCTTCCAGCACTGATCAGGGACGGGACCCTGTGACGGGTTCTCCACCGTTGAAGAAAAGGAAAGGAATGGGCTTCGTGGTGACTCCTCCCCGGGAAAAGCTGGTCTCCAGGAACCCCATCAGGCGGACCCCTTCTCCTTCTCCAACCTCTGCAGCTCCACCCCCTCCTGTAGATGAGTTTATCTCGTCCTCGGGGGATTCCTCTAACTCGGAGAATCCTCCCTTGGCACCAAGGGGAGAATTTTCTCCGGATAGAGGAGGGGTTGCACGGGAGGAGGTTCCTCCTCGGGCGTCTGTGTTGGAGTCCTACTTTCCTCCCAGGAGGGAATCGAAGGACACCAAGACTGTTACAAAATCTTTATCGAGGATTCGTCAAGAGCCAGCAATCCCTAGGGAGGACGTCCACGTTTCTCCCCAAGAAGACCTCTTGGGGATGGGAGACTTAGCTGCCAGTCCACCAAGAGGAGAGCACAGCGAGTCAGAACATGTGTTCTGGCAGGTCCTTGGATTGATGAGGGAGCTCAACAAAATCAAGGACCCGGAGACAGCCCCTCGCGAGGGGAAAGACACCGTGCTTGACGAGGTCTTTGGTGTCCAGAAGCCCCCCAAGACTAGTGCGGCTTTGCCCTGGTCTAAAGGGGTGAAAGGCGCCAGGGACAAGGTCAAAGCTCAACTCTCCGGTCTGGCCTCCTCAGGACGTTCTTCTGCCGGGTTCAGACTCCTCCCACCTCCTCTAGTCCAACAGAGGAGGCATTTCGAGATCGACGGGGAGTCTTGCATGTCTCTTCCACTCCATCATTCCGTGGAAGAACTAGCTAAGGGAACTCCTTTCGAGAAGCTCTCTACCCGGCAGGTGACGTTTGCGGCGTCAGAGACCCAAAACCTGGAAAAAGTCGCGAAGAGTGCCATGCAGGCAACTTCGTGGCTTGATCTCTGGCTTGGGTCTCTGGGCATCCTATTGCGATCTGAGGATCTGTCCAAGGAGAGCAATAGGAAAGCTTTGGAGATCTTCCTCCTCTCGGGCACTCGCTCTATTGAGTTTCTAGCCCACCAGGTCACTAACCTGTGGGCCAACTTGATCCTCATAAGACGCGATTCAGTGTCCGAGAGGTTCCATCCGAAGATCCCCACTGCAGACGTCAGCAGGCTCAGGCACTCCTCTATTTTTGGAGGGGAGTTACTGGAGCCTCGTGACATGGAGCAGTTGGCTGAGAGGTGGAGGAGGTCGAACCAGGACTCTCTCCTCTAAAGGGCCCTGACATCTCGGCCCTATAAACCTCCAGCCCCTCAACAACAACGTCAACAGCAGCCTCGCAGGACACCTAAGCAGGCTCCGGCAGCCAAGGCAAGCGTGTCTAAGCCGCTCTCCTTTCAGCCGAAAGACAAGAAACGCGGCAAGTCCTCTAAGGGAGGTAGAACTCCTAGAGGAAGCGGCAAAGGTCGCAAACACTAGGAGTGGCAGTCCCCCCGCGTGTCCACCTGTGGGGGGATGCCTAAAAAGTTGCGTGCAGAGGTGGCAGCAACTCGGGGCCGACCCTTGGACGGTCTCTGTGATCGGTCAAGGGTATCGCGTCCCGTTCACAACATCTCTACCTCCCCTGACAGCGAATCCAGTGTCGTTGAACTCCTATGCCTTGGGATCGGCAAAGGGGTTGGCCTTCCGGGCAGAAGTCGAGACCATGCTCAAGAAGGATGCTCTCCAGGAGGTCGACGACGGCTCCCCAGGCTTCTTCAGTCAACTCTTTCTTGTAAAGAAGGCGTCTGGAGGCTGGAGACCGGTTATCGACCTCTCAGCACTGAACAAGTTTGTCGTACAAACTCGTTTCAGTATGGAGACAGCAGACATGGTCAGACTTGCAGTGAGACCACAAGACTTTATGTGCACTCTGGATTTGAAGGACGCGTACTTCCAGATCCCCATCCATCTGTCTTCCAGGAAGTACTTAAGATTCGGCCTAGACGGCAAGACCTACCAGTTCAAGATGCTGTGTTTCGGAGGTGTTCACTCTGATCTCGTCGTGGGCTCACAGGAACGGCATCCGTCGCCTTCGTTATCTGGACGACTGGCTAATCCTGGCAGACTCGGAGTCGACCCTTCTGCGACACCGAGACAGGCTTCTGGAAGTTTGCCAAGATCTAGGGATCTTGGTAAATCTCGAAAAGTCCTCTCTGCGCCCTACGAAGAAACTGGTATACCTAGGCATGAAACTAGACACGATTCTCCACAAAGCCTTTCCATCAGACGAAAAGATAGCAAGGCTGAGGAAGGTAGCAGAACCTTTCCTCAGACGAGGAGAGCTTCCGGCCCAACTGTGGTTACGTCTCTTAGGCCATCTATCATCTTTGGTTCGTCTTGTTCCAAACGGCCGCCTCAGGATGAGATCCCTTCAGTGGCGGCTGAAGTCACGATGGAATCAGGGAAACGATTGCCCGGACTTCCTAGTTCCCATAGGACCTTCTGAACGGGCGGATCTTCGATGGTGGCTGACCGACGAGAACCTACGGAAGGGAGCAGATCTCCTCGTCCTCCCCCCAGATTTGACTCTGTTTACGGACGCGTCAAATCAAGGGTGGGGGGCCCACATTCTGAACCAAAGAGCCTTAGGCCTTTGGTCAGAATCGGAAAGGTGCCTCCACATCAACCTGCTAGAATTGAAGGCCGTTTTTCTGGCTCTTCAACAGTTCCAACAAACCCTGGCGGGCCACTCTGTGGTGGTGATGAGCGACAACACCACTGTAGTGGCTTATATCAACAAGCAGGGAGGTACCTTCTCGCAACAGATATCCCATCTTGCAGTAGAGATTCTGAGATGGTCCGAAACCCGCTCGATCTCACTGTCAGCTCGCTTCATTCCTGGCAAGAGGAATGTCCTCGCCGACAGCCTCAGCAGGGCGATGCAGATAGTGAGTACCGAGTGGTCTTTGGATCCTCAGATAGCCGACAAAGTCCTGACTTTGTGGGGTTCTCCGACTGTAGACCTGTTTGCGTCAGCCTTGAATTTCAGGCTGCCCCTTTACTGCTCTCCAGTCCCGGACCCCAAGGCTTTCTGGCAGGATGCATTTCAACACAGGTGGGACAACATGGACGTTTACGCCTTCCCACCTTTTGTCTGATGAGAAGGGTGCTCAACAAGGCCAACCTATCGGTCAACCTCTCCATGACTCTCATAGCTCCGCTATGGCATCATGCGGAATGGTTCCCGGATCTTCTGCAACTCCTAACGGAACCCCCAAGAGAACTCCCTCCAAGTCACGAGCTACTCAGACAACCACATTGCAACATCTTCCACAAGGCCGTAGCTTCGCTTCGGCTTCACGCCTGGAGACTATCCAGCGACTCCTCACGGAGAGAGGATTTTCTCAACGGGTTGCGGACAGGATGTCTCGGCACCTGCGAGAATCCTCTGCCAGCGTCTACCAGGCGAAGTGGAAAGTCTTTTGTGGTTGGTGTCGTGGAAGGGGTTTCTCTTCGCTCGATGCCACTATTCCAACAATAGCGGAGTTCCTTGTATATCTTCGGGAGGAAATGCGCCTTTCGGTCTCGACGGTGAAAGGCTATCGCTCAGCCTTAAGCTTAGCCTTCAGGCTGAAAGGAGTGGACATTTCCTCTTCGTTGGAACTTTCTCTACTCATACGCAACTACGAGCTTACTTGCCCCCAGTCGGAAGTCAGACCCCCTCCTTGGAACGTGGTTCAAGTCCTCAGGGCTCTGAAAAGAGCTCCCTTTGAACCATTACGCCAGGCGTCTGATCGCCACCTAACGTGGAAGACGGTGTTCCTACTCGCGTTGGCCTCGGCCAAACGAGTAAGTGAACTTCATGGTCTCTCCTACAACGTTGCCCATTCAAGGGGATGGGGGGAGGTAACGTTCAGGTTCGTCCCTGAGTTCATTGCTAAGACTCAAAACCCTGGGGTGTCGGATCCAAGATTCGACTCCTTCAGGGTAACGAGTCTACGTTCTGTAACAAATGACCCAGACCATCTGTTACTGTGCCCAGTCAGGAGTCTGAGGCGCTACCTCAAAAGAACAGCTGCAGCCCGTCCTCATGTGCAAGCTTTGTTTGTGAGCACAGGGAGGACAAAAAGGAGGGTCACCAAGAACTCCATCTCTTCATGGATTCGCAAGGTGATAAGCAGCACCTTGAATCCCGACTCTCCTCCGTCACGTCGTCCCAGAGCTCACGACGTCAGGGGTGTTGCTACTTCCCTGGCCTTCAAGAGAAACTTCTCTGTGACGCAGGTTCTACAAGCTGGGGTCTGGAAACGTCAGACGACGTTCACAGCCCACTACCTGCAAGACGTGACCCACAGTAACCTCGATACGTTTTCTATCGGTCCTGTGGTGGCTGCACAATAGCTGGTCTAACCTCAGGCTCCTTATTGGACAAGTAGCAGAAGGTTGAGGGCATTGTTACCCGGTTTTAGTCTGCGTGTTTGAAAGAGTATGTCTGGCCCTTACTTCTTTCTTCATTCTCCCCTCTCTTGGGGATAGCAGCATCCAGGTCTTTGCACAGCTGACCTCAACCTCTGCAGGTAAACCATGCTTCCTTGTGCTCCTAGTATTAGCCTTAATACTGTCGCGTCTCCCATACCCTGACGAGGTGGTATTGGGAACGTCCTAGCCTAGAGTTCCACATAAGAACTCCAGGTCAACTTCCTAGGACAAGTCACGTTATTCTCCTTCACACATCCTGGTAGGTCGCACGATGGTCAAACATGACAACGTGTGAGGGTTAGGGGCTCCCGTTCCTTGAGTTCTACAACTCGGAATTGGAGTCCCCGGGTAAAGCTGAAGCCAGAAGGCTGGGGACTTTCCGCCCTTCCTAAGGGTAAGTCACCCCATGTAAATAGCGTGGTTTGTATTAGGTTACGGAACAAATGACAAATTTCGTAGATAATTTGTATTTTTCCTACCATACAAACCTTAGCTATTTACGCAAATGTTACTCGCCAGCCCTGACCCCCAAGTCAAGTCCTTTCTTTAAGTGAATTGAGCTTTTCACAGTGTGAGGGGGGGAGGGGTAGCTAGCTACCCCTTCCCTACCCCCTGCTAATTAGCGAGGGGGTAGTTAACCCTCGTTAAAATTTAATGGCTCGTCATTTCAGCTCCGCCAAAATAATACCCCATGTAAATAGCTAAGGTTTGTATGGTAGGAAAAATACAAATTATCTACGAAATTTGTCATGTTCTCCCTATACGGGCGGGTATACTTTTGGTTTTATACCAAAGAGTCAAAAAAGCCAATTTGTTCCGTAACAGAAATACAAACCACGCTATTTAATATGGGTAATTACTTTCGGCGTAGCTGAAATGACGAGCCATTAGATTTTTACCAAGGGTTTACTACCCCACCGCTAGTTAGCGGGGGGTAGGGAGGGGTAGCTTGATACCCCCCCCCTCACACACACCTGTGATTTAGCTCAATTTGCTATCGGCTTGGGTGGCAGTCGGACGTGTCCGCTTTCACCCTCGCTTTTGTTTATCAGCCATTATTAATCTTTCTTTGCTTTTTCTTTTTACAGAGTGTATGTGAAGTTGGCCTCTGCTATGCGTAAGTGTCCTGGTTTACCTGACCGCCCTTGTGGCACATTTATGTCGGCGGTTGACACGGATCCCCACACCTTGTGTCCTTATTGTAGGGTCCAGCGGTGTGATAGAGTTATTGTATGTGGTGAGTGTAGGGAGTGGGCTACCTCCCAGTGGGAGAGGTTTTCGGCGCCGGAAGAAGAAGTCTAAACGGGATTTGTTCCGTAACTGAAATACAAACCACGCTATTCACATGGGGTAATTACTTCGGCGTAGCTGAACGACGAGCCATAAAAGTTTTAACGAGGGTTTCCTACCCCGCCGTTAGTTAGTGGGGGGTAGGGAGGGGTAGCTTGCTACCCCTCCCCCCTCACACACACCGGTGAATACTTCTCTTTACTTTTGGCTCGGAGAGACGGCAGACCTGTCTGCGCTCTCCTCGTTTTTGACTGCCATAATTTTGTTTGCTTTCTCTTTTCAGTGTGTGTGTGAAGTTGGCCTCTATTTCTCATCATGCGTACGTGCCCTGGACTATCTGGCTGCCCTTGTGGTACCCTTATGTCGGCCTTGGACACGGATCCTCACTCCTTATGCCCGCAGTGTAGGGGCCAACGGTGTGATAGGTCTAACGTGTGTATTGAGTGTAGGGAGTGGTCTACCTCCCAGTGGGAGAGGTTTGCCCGGCAACGTAAGAAGAAGGCTAAAAGGGATCGTTCTCCTTCGGAGGTTTCGCGGAAGAGAGAAAATCCCAAGACTTCTTCTTCCGCCGCCCTTTCCGCCTCCGAAGCTCCCACTCGAGCGGCCTCTTCCGAGAGGCCGGTGAGTGGTAGCGTAGACTGTAGTGCTGTTAACCGATCCCGGGGTGAAGGAGAGGTAGTTGCCTCCCATAGCGAGGCGGCTGCTCCTTCCCCCCGTTGGAGGAATTTGTATCTAATAATGATCTTTTTCAGCTTTGGGCTTCCTTGGGGCTGCAGGGTTCGCCCTCCAAGGAAGCTCTGTTTGACATGATCAAACTGGGTGCGGCCGTCAAACAATCGCCAACTTCAGCGGAGATAGATCCTCTGTCTGTGGTTGACGTTGTTGTGACGGAAACATCCAGTGGGTCTAGCCAAATGCCCGTTCCTGTGGCTGAGGTAGCTGAAGGTTCTGACTCCCCCTCCGAACATCCTTCGAGGGAGGAGCTTAGTCCCACGGTATCTCCTGCCGGTGATTCTCCCTCTCGGGGGAGTTCACTAACAGAGACTCCTCTTCGAAGGCCCATCGATGGTCAGCCTGCTGATCCCACGGCCCCTCGTGGGCGTATAAGGCGGAAGGCTCGTCCTCCCCTTCGCCGCAGAGGCCTTCCTTCCCCCTTCAAAGGGGTTAAGAGGCGCCTCTTCGGCTCGTCGTCACCACATTCCTCTGCGGAGGAGACGACTCGTCGTTCTCCTGTCCTGCCAGCTACCAACCTAGACCTCTCCAGGGATCATTCGCAATCCCCTTCGGAGGATGGTCGTCCTTCGGGACATTGTGACCTATCGCCCAGACCATCTACCTCTAAAGCTCCTGATGCGTTTGACGGGCCACCTGATACTGCCACTGCGTAGTCCCCGGGCCCTTCGGGGCTGCAGGGGCTTAAGCGCAAAACAGCGCCTCTTGCCCCCAAGCGCCAGGCACCGCCTGAGCGCCCGCCTGCCGATGTTGCTGCTATTCCTGACTTAGCGCCTCGGCGCTCACCCTTAGGCGTTCGCGCCTCCGTTCCTGTTACGCGCCAGGGTTCCCCTGCGCGCCCACGCTCTTCGGCGCCCCGTCGCCCTCCAGCAATCCATGAGGTAGCGCGCAAGCGCCCACCTGCACATACGCCCCCCGTTCCTGACACGGCGCTCCTGCGCTCACCTGCGCATACGCGTCCACCGGTGCCCCAGCAGCCACCTGCGCTCACCCGCCCCCCAGTTCCTGTTTCATCACGCGCGGTCCAGGAGGCACCTTAGTTGGCGCACAGGCGTCCACAGGTTCCTGCGGACTCGTCGCGCCCATCGGGGGAAAAGCGCGACACGCGCCCACGCGCTCACCAACGCGCCCGCGCGTTGCTTTGGACTCATCGCGCCCACCTAGGGAGACGTGCGACACGCGCCCACGCTCAGTTCCAGCACCAGCGCCCACGCGCTCACCAACGCGACCTCGCGTCGCTACATCTCAGCGAGTCGCCCAATAGGCTCCCAAGTTAGCGCACGGGCGCTCACGGCTGCCTCTGGGCTCTCCCTCTAGTCCGCGCGAGCTTGCACCTGATGCAATCGTGCACGACGCTCCGGTAACGCGCCCTGTTCCAGCTACACGCCCCGTTCCGGTGTTTAGGACAACTAAGGTTTCCCTTCAACAAACACCAGAGCGCCCTCATCCAACGGTGCGCCCCGCGCAGCCGTCGCAACAACGCACTCCGGTGCGACCGCATCCTGATGCGCGCCCACGATCGCCGGCGCGACCAGCCCTCCCACAGGCGAGTATGCCGGTCTTATCCGACCATCTCGCCCCCAGGTCGCTCGCGACCCTGCTCCAGCGCTAGCGCGCCCTCGGCCGGTTCTTCCGGACACGCGCTCAGGCGCCCCCGTTATCTCGCGCCCTTTGGGGCCGCACCAGGTCGCTGCGCGCCCGCGCGTTCGGCCTTCTCCTGCTCCAGCTCCTGATCGCCACACGCCTACGCCATCGTCTACGCGCTCTCGCGGCCATGTTCCCGCTCCAGCTGCTGCGCGCCACCGCGCCATCGCTCCTGAACACCCGCCTGCGCGCGCGCGAGTTTCCAGTATCGCGCCATCCATTCACACGCGACCCTGATCAGGGCCCGATTTACGAGCCCCAGCGCGAACGCCGACAGGCGGACTTTTCTTCGTCGCGTTCCCCTCTCTGCAAGCGCAGACCAGCGCGCTCGCCAGAGGAGGGGTGCTCCCCGGACAGGTCTAGGAGTTCTTCTTTTTCAGCCCTGCAGGCAAACCCTCGTTTGTCGACTCCTCCTAGGGATCCCTCGATCCCCGTCCCTCCAGAGGGGGTGTCCGACAGCGCGACTGTCAGCCAGCAGCCCTGGTTCAGCACCCTAGTCAGAGCCCTTGTGCAGGCGATTAAGCCCGCCCTCTCTGATTCGAGTCACGAACCAGCGGCAGCTTCCTCCCCCCTGAAGAGGAAGAGAGGAGTCTCTCCCGTGGAACCTCCTCCGAGGCCTATTCTGTCTCCGCGCAGATCCTTACACAAGGCTCCTCCTCCCCCTCAGACCTTCTCGCCCTCCCCTGCGGAGGAGGATTACCCCTCCTCAGGAGAGTCGGATGAGCCGGAGCGCTCCCCCATCGCACCAATGGGGGAGGCTCCTCCTCTCCCCGAGAGGTCTTCTCGTCCAGAGGTGGAGAAGGACCTGCCCCCTTCGCTTCTCGAGTCCTGTATCCCGCCCAGGAGGGAGCCTAAGGACTCTAAGACGATTCCCAAATCGTCAGCGAGGATCAGGCAGGAACCGTCTAGAGCCGTCGAGGATGTCCACGTTTCCCCCTAGGAAGAGCCACTGAGGACGGGAGACTTCGCTGCAAGTCCTTCGGGAGGAGAGCACCAAGAGTCAGAAAACGCGTTCTGGCAAGTCCTGACCCTCATGAGGAACCTTAACGGGATCCCAGATCCTGAGGTCCCACCTCGTGAAGGGAAGTACACGGTCCTGGACCGCGTCTACGGCACTCAGAAACCCTCTAGGGCCAGTGCAGCTTTGCCCTGGTCTCAAGGGATGAAGAGTGCCAGGGACAAGGTCGAGGGCCAGCTCTCTGAGCTTGCCTCCTCCAGCAGATCGAGTGCCGGTAATAAGCTCCTCCCTCCTCCTCGAGTCCATCAGAGGAGGTACTTAGAGATCCTTGAGGAGTCTTCTCTGAGTCTTCCCTTACACCACTCTGTGGAAGAGCTCACAGGGGGAGTCCTTCTTGAGAGACTCTCCAACCGGCACGTGTCCTTCTCAGCCATTGAGATCCTGAGCCAGGAGAAAGTCACCAAGTGCGCCATGCAGGCAACTTCGTGGCTCGACATCTGGCTGGGGTCTCTGGGCATCCTGGTGCGGTCCGAGGACCTCTCCAAAGAAAGCACCAGGAAGGCGCTGGAAACCTTTCTTCTCTCGGGCACACGGACCATTGAGTTTCTGGCCCACCAAGTCTCGAGCTTGTGGGCCAACATGATCCTCAAGCGTCGGGACGCTGTGACCGAGAGGTTCCATCGCAAGGTACCCAGTGCAGAGGCTAGCAGGCTCAGACACTCTTCCGTTCTCGGTAAGAGCCTGTTTGAGCCTAAGAACGTGGAGCTCACTGCCGAGAGGTGGAGGAAATCCAACCAGGATTCCCTCATCCACAGGGCCCTGACATCGAGGCCCTACAAGCCTCCAGCAGTCCAGCAGCCCCGTCCAGCTAAGGACACAAAGAAGACGACCACCGCAGCGAAGCCCAAGGTGTCTAAGCCCTTTCCTGCCAAGAGCAGAAGGGGCAAGAAGTCCTCCAGGGGAGGCAAAAACCCTAGAGGTACCAGCCGAGGCCGGAAGCGCTAGGGTTGGCAATCCCCTTGCATGTCCACCAGTGGGGGGATGCCTTCAGAGTTGCGCGACAAGGTGGCAGCAACTCGGGGCGGATGCCTGGACGATGTCCGTGATCTCTCTAGGTTATCGCGTCCCGTTCACAGCCTCTCTACCTCCCCTGACAGCGAACCCAGTGTCGTTGAGCTCTTTTGCCATGGGATCGGCAAAAGGGCAGGCCCTCCGGGCCGAAGTCCAGACCATGTTGGAGAAGGACGCTCTCCAGGAGGTTGTAGACGGGTCCCCAGGCTTCTACAGTCGACTCTTTCTTGTGAGAAAGGCGTCTGGAGGCTGGAGACCAGTCATCGACCTCTCGACCCTGAACGGGTTTGTCAAGCAGACTCCGTTCAGCATGGAGTCAGCAGACACGGGCAGGTTTGCAGTGAGACCACGAGATTTCATGTGCACACTGGACCTGAAGGACGCGTACTTCCAGATCCCAATCCATCCGTCTTCAAGGAAGTACCTGAGATTTTGCCTAGACAACAAGATCTACCAGTTCAAGGTGCTGTGTTTCGGTCTCTCCACAGCGCCTCAGGTGTTCAACAGAGTTTTCACCATTATCTCTTCATGGGCCCACAGGATCGGCATCCGTCTCCTTCGTTATCTGGACGACTGGCTGATCCTAGCAGACTCCTCGAAGTTTGCCAGGATCTAGGGATCATGGTAAATCTCGTGAAGTCCTCCCTGCAGCCCTCTCAGAAACTGGTATATCTAGGCATGGTCATAGACACCAATATCCACAAAGCCTTCCCATCAGACGAAAGGATAGCAAGGCTGAGGAAGGTTGCGAAACATTTCCTCAATCGAGAGGAACTCCCAGCCCAATCGTGGCTTCGTCTCCTCGG